>NC_057749.1:14599917-14602715 GCF_004010195.1 Chiloscyllium plagiosum
GGGTGACCTTATAGAGGTTTACAAAATTATGAGGGGCATAGATAGGATAAATAGACAAAGTCTTTTCCCTGGGGTCAGGGAGTTCAGAACTAGAGGGCATAAGTTTAGGGTGAGAGGAGAAAGATATAAAAGAGACCTAGGGGGCAACTTTTACACGCAGAGGGAGGTACGTATATGGAATGAGCTGCCAGAGGATGTGGTGGAGGCTGGTACAATTGCAACATTTAAGAGGCATTTGGATGGGTGTCTGAATAGGAAGGGTTTGGAGGGATATGGGCCGGGTGCTGGCAGGTGGGACTAGATTGGGTTGGGATATCTGGTTGGCATGGACAGGTTGGACCGAAGGGTCTGTCTCCATGCTGTACATCTCTATGACTCTATGAAGCATAGTTAAAGTTCTCATTACTACTCTCCAACAATTCAGCCCCAATTTCAGACAGACTTTCCAAAGTAGCATGTTGATATCCTCGCATTTCTGCTATCAACCATCATTTGGCATCTCTGCATGAAAATTTACATCAAAACTGGTTGTTTAGTAACTATGGATACTGCTATATTGGGGTGTGGTTATTGAAAAGAAGACAGCTCATTAATTACCCAATCATGCACAATTTCTTTAAGTAAATATTTGGGAATAATCTTATGTCTTTCATTGTTGGACACACTCAAAGGAGATGTGTATTATCTGAAAGATGGTTCTTCTCCCAGTTCTCGCTTCCAATCTCTCTCTCTCTCTCTCTCCATGCACCTTTATGAAGGGTCTGGATCTCATTGCCTGAAAGGGTGGTAACGGCAGGAATCCTCAGCTCATTGCTAAGGCATTTAGATATGTACCCCAAAGTCCCATAACCTCCAGGGATATGGACCAACTGCTGGAAAACGATATTAGGCCAGGTAGCTTGTTTTCTAGCTCACGCAGATGTAATGGGAGAGTGGGAACCTTCTATGCCCTAAATGTTTGCCACTCTTCCTATATATGAGTCAAAGGAAAAACACGATGGGGCGAGAATGGAGCTCCTTTGGAGAGTCATCACACACACAATTGGTTAAATGTGCTTTTGTGCTGTAATGATTCAAAGTTATTCTGTTGATAATTCTGCAAACAATATCTTTGGGTCTGTCTTCTTCCCCAAATATTGTGTTACTTATGCTCATTGCTCATTCCTGCATCCTTTCTGCATTGCTCTTTTTCCTACATCACCTGTCCCACTCGTTCTGAAGAAGAGTTGTACCGCACTCTAAATGTAACTCTGTTTGTCTCTCACATGAGCTGCTAGACCTGCAGAGTTTCTCCAGGACTCTGTATTTGCCTCATATCCTGGCTCCCTTCAGTCTTCCTGCTGCAGTTGTACTAACCCAGGCAAGATATGACTTAATTTTTACAATCTTTCCATGCTGTAAAACTCTATGACTATGACAGCACCTACCCAGCAAGCTGCAACAAACAACATTGTGATAATGATCACATGATCTGTTTTAGGAATGTTGGTTAAGGGAGGGTGAACTTCCCGCTCCTTTCAACACCACAATTTTTCATGAACAGATGAGGTAGTTCAGTATCTCATCAAAAGACAGCACCTCCAACAGGGCAGCATTGAGACAATCAACTTTGTGCTTTGAGTCTGATGTGGGACTTGAACTCATAACCTTTTAACACAGCATACTGTGAGGGGTGGCACTGGCTGTCCCATGTCAACCCCTCCATACAATCAAAGTGAATGTCGTGCTTTTGTGTGAGTAAAAATTCTGCATTTATAATTATGAATTTATTTTACATGAAAAGAAGAAAATCACAATATTGCTTGTACATTCTCATTTGTTCGATGCTTTCCCAAGGACATGTAGTGGAAAAAATGTATGCTATAATGTGGTGTAATCCTGGGTGTTCCTGCTGAAACAAAATAATGTGATTACAAACGCAATTAGCAATCACTACGGTACAGTGGGTTGGGTGAAATTACATTTCTTGATATACTTTACTTATTTGTAGTTTTCGAATCATTGTGTATTGATATAAATTAGAAAACTTGTTTAAACAGAATGAGGAATAGTCAACAGGTAGTACACAATGTGATTACTGTTGAAATTGGCAGGGGGTGGGGGGTTGCCGCTTTTGCTGGATGGTTGGTTTGCAAAACAGTGTGATGCTGATAGTGTGGCTCCAATTCCACACAACCAGCTGAGGTTACCTCAGCTTTCCTCAACCTCTCTCCGCTCACCTGAGGTATGGTGGCCCTCAGATTAAATCACCACGAGACGTCTTTCTCTAATGACAGAGCAGTCCTGTGGTCTGGTAAGACTGTGGTGACACTTTACCAATAATGCTGAAAATAATTGCACATTTTGTTGAAGCATCCCCCTTGCACTCAGGACAATTTACAAGAATACCAATGTGAGGGGAATTATTTTGATTTTCCATGTTTGAAGGCTGAAAGGAACTGTGCATCCCAGACCAATTTATCTCTGGAGGCAGCAGAATCAAACTGTCTTCTGTCTAGGGTTGAATTCCCTCATTCCCTCAGCCTTTAAAACCAGTCTGTCTGTCTTGGGTTACCCTTCTACGCTGACACTTCTTGTCACTCAGAGCTGTTGCCTCATTGTCAATGCTGATCAAGCAGCTCAACAATATTGAAAGTGTTGGAAGCAGTACCTGGATTGCAAAAGCTTTGTTGGTTCAGTTTGCTGGGAGAGCCAGCAGTCCTTTTAGGTAAAAACAATGACTGCAGAGTCTGGAGTAGAGTGGTGCTGGAAAAGCACAGCAGTTCAGGCAGCATCCGAGGAGCAGTAAAATCGACATT
>NC_057749.1:14603085-14623204 GCF_004010195.1 Chiloscyllium plagiosum
CCCCACCCTCCTCCCTGACCTATCACCTTCATCCCCACCCCCACTCACCTATTGTACTCTATGCTACTTTCTCCCCACCCCCACTCTACTCCAGCAGTCCTTTTAGCCTGGCCTGGCAGAGTCTAATGACTAAAACTGTTTGGTGAAGAGAGATTGAGAGAGGGAGTGCCATTTTGCTACAAGAGAACATTATAGACCGAATCTTTTCAAGGAGAGAAGAGGAAGAGGAACAACTACATCAACAACAGCTCAGGATCTTTGTTTGAAAAACTCTAGAGTGCTGGTACTCAGGAGCCCATTATTATACAGATCAGGCACAGGACTAGGGTGGCAGTGGGTGATATGTGCATTTGTAAGCCAGTTAACCCAATCCAGGACCAGGTCTCCATAGAGTTAGGTATTTGTGTTGAACCCAAATTAAAATGCTGGACATAAAAGGTGCCCAGTTCTGGACGAGGGAAACCAGATGGGGAGCCACTCCAGTCACTCAGTCACAACTGCCACCACCATTAGCCTGGGGTCAACTGGTGGCCTGACTTGATTTAGTAAAATGACACTTACATTTTGATTTTCGTCATCATTTTTCATGTGATCTGCAATGAATTTCACCCCATCGAGAGCGTCCTGCAGTTCAGGTGGGAGCTTTGTGGAAGTTCTCAGCCTTAAATCTTGGTGGCAGCCATCAGATGCTTCCATGAAGTTGAAGTCATAAACTTTGGTCGAAGTGGGATTTATAAAGAAAGCAAAGTTCTTGTTGCTCTCTTCTGGACTTGCATGGGCATTGCAGAGATTGCTCTTCCTGCGTTGGTGTGATTTTTGTTTAGTCCAATTGTTTTGAGGTCTCTTTATGAACAGGAGGGACGGCAACCTATTCAGGAAAATGTTCTTCACCCATTGGGGCATGGTGTGCGTGCTGGGAGAGCGGTGGTGAATGTTGAGGACACAGACACTGGTCACTATAGAGAATGTTACCAGCACCATGGTGAACATCAGATACTTCCCAATCAATGGAACATCCAAGGAGGTTGGTGGGACAATCTTGGAAATCAACAGGAGGAACACTGTCAATGCAAGTAGAACAGAGATACATAGCGTCATCTTCTCACCACAGTCTGATGGAAGGTAAAACACCAGAATGGCGAGTGAGGTTATGAGAATACATGGGATAATGAGGTTAACAGTATAGAAGAGGGGCTTCCTTCTAATAATGAAGTCATACGTCACATCGACATAGGTTGGGTCCAGTGGATTTGTGTTTCTCCTCCCTGGGAGCATCACTATGTCCCACTCGCCGCTGGGCGTGAAGTCATCCATGCTTGCACCATCAGTTTTGGGGATCAGGTCGATTTCCGTGTGGTCATAAGTCCAGGACCTGAATTTCATGGAGCAGTTCTGCTGGTCAAAGGGGAAATGTTTCACTTCGATCTTGCAGGCACTCTTATAGATGGCAGGTGGCAGCCAGTAGATACTTCCATTGTAGGAAATAATGGCATTAGTGTAGACAGAGACTTCATAGGTCCCATCAGCACTACAATGACAAATGTTTGTGGAGATTTAAAAAAAAGTAAGTGATAAACAAGGTATAGAGCATAAGGCTGGTGGAGAAAAGCAAAGACATGTTGAAATTGCATGATACTAAATGCCTTGACATGAAATTCCTCCATTTGCTGTTCAAAAGAGACATTTTCAGTATATTTTACTGGCTTAACATTCTTAAAGCAGGAGATTTCAGAATTTTGTGTGAACTATTAATATAATGACTGAATATTTCAGAGCACAGTTGAATCACGTTGCATGGAATACCCGCATTTACTATTCACTTCACGTGTTCATGAATTAACGTTAAGTTAATAAGGGGGCTTGGAAAAAATGCACACAAAAATACAGGCTGATACCTTGTGATGTTGAGCTGATAGACTGCTGCACTGTAGAGTGCTTGCATTTTGGATGGGCTGTTGATCTGAGGTCCTGTCCACCGTAGAATCATAGAACCCCTACACTTTGAAAACAGGCCATACGGCCCATTGAGTCCACGCCAACCCTCCAAAAAACATTTCACCCAGACCCATCAACCCTGCATTTCCCATGGCTAATCCATCTAGCCTGCACTATGGGCAATTTATTTTAGCCAATCCACCTAACCTGCACAAATTAGGATTATGGGAGGAAACTGGAGCACGTGGAAGAAACCCACACAGACATGGGGAGAATTGGAATTGAACCCAGGCCCCTGGTGCTATGAGAGAGCCGGGCTAACCAATGGGCCACTGTATTGCCTGTGTCCTTGGCACATTGCTATGTGAATAGTTAAGGCATTTGATGGTTTTGGTCAAGCAAGGAAAGGAGACTCTGTCCTGGCTTGAATAGAGACACAATACGATCCAGATCGAGCCCTGGTCTCTAGCTCTGGGCTCACCATTGAGCCACCATGCCTCCCTCTCAAGTAAATGGTAACATAATGCTCTTTCAAATGAGATTGTGGGGGTTCTTGCTTATTTTCTCTCTGATTTTGCCCACTTCTGTGCAGACCCATGAGGTTCACGCATGGCAGTGGCTTCTGGAAGTGAAGTCAATATGGGCATACACAAACCCTCTGAGCAACTGCACGGCCACACAGCTTAGAGGTGACATTGGCTGTCACTGGTATTATCCTCCAACCAACACTACAAAAGCAGATATCAATTGTGGGAGCTTGCTTCTCACAAATTGACATTTTCTACAACAGTGACTACACTTCAAAAGCCTTTCATTGGTCATAAAGAGCTATGGGGACATTCTGATTTCACCAAAGGAGCTCGAGAAGTGCTTTTATTTTTCTGTGTTTGGAATTCAAACTTACTTGTTGTACAACACAATGTCTGGGAGCCAAAGCTGCTTGGCATTTATCCGTAGCTTACGAATCCCTTCGAACTGCTCCGGGTCCCAGCGCAGTCGATAGTCATTCCATTCCTGTATTGGAGCACACAAGAAGAAGTGACCCTGTCTCCATGCTCAGAGTGGGCATTCCCGCATTTCAAAGATAAACATGGAGAGGTACTGACCTGCTTTAACCAGACGTTTGTTGTCATGATCTGTTCACGTTCATTCTAAACAGAAAGAAGGTTGAGGGCGGGGAATTGGGGGACACAGAGTTGACATAAATGATATTTGTAAATGTCATTGATTGGTTTCACACATGCCTATACCTCTCAAATGCCTGTATATGCATTTGTATACTGTCCCAGGTTTTTTAATTATACTTCTTAAAATTTGTCCAAGGGATGTGGGCTTTGCTGGCTGGGCCAGCGCTTTTTGCCCATCCCTAAATACCCTTGAGAAGGTGGTGGTGAGCTGCCTTCTTGAACTATGTGGGGTAGGTAGACCCACAATGCTGTCAGGGAAGGAGTTTCAGGATTTAACCCAGCCACAGTGAAGGAACGGCAATATATTTCCAAATCTAGATGGCTTGGAGAGGAATTTGTAACCAACGGTGTTCTCATGTATCTGTTGGCATATTGTAACATGCACTGTTGCCATGTCAACGCTTGTATAAAATGACAACACTAGTCTGCATTAGGCCATGTCACCCGAGAACGAATATCTCATGGCCCCTGTATAGAATACCAGTGTCACCGAGGACAGTAATGTGCAGACCCAGGAGTGATCTATTGGCTGCTGCCTCTCGTTTGATTAAATTCTCAGCTGATACTCACACTCCGGGCTGCTACTGGAGGAGCACGTGTGTGAAGGATCACAGAATTGGCTGTGGGAATATAAACTAGCTTGGAGCAAACCTTTTGGAGAGGAAAGGAGTTCACTTGTGGAGGAAGAAACAAAGCTGATCCCTTGACACTGCAATAAATCATCCTCACCCACCATTTGTGGTCAGGAATGGGACTCCCGGAAGGTATGTTGCCTCCCTGGTACCAGGGTCCGGGATGCCCCGATTGGGTTTACAAGATTCTTAAAGCGGAGGGTCAGCAGCTGGAAATCGTGGTATATATTGGCACCAATGGCATAGCCAGGAAAGGGATTAAGGATCTGAAAATGACTATAGAGAGCTAGGTTCGAAGCCAAAGAGCAGGATTAGTAGAGTAATGATCTCAGGCTTGCTACCAGTGCCACAGAATAGTGAGGTGAGGAACAGTCAGAGAGTGTAGCTTAACACATGGCTGTGCAGCTGGTGCAGGAGAGAGGGCTTCAGATACTTAGGTCATTCGGATGCCTTCTGGGGAAGGTGGGACCTGTACATGAAGGATGGGTTGCACCTGAACTGGAGGGGCACAAATGTCTTGGGCGGGAGATTTGCTCGTGTTGTTCGGGAGTATTTAAACTAATTTGGCAGGGGGGGTGGGAACCAGAGTTACACATCTGGTCAATGTATCAATTATGATCAATATACGTCATAACCCTGAGACCTTCTGATCTGTTTTTATTTAACTCAATCCCCCATCAGCAGCAATGCCTGACAATGCTAAGCCCTGGGATTTCCACCCGAGATCTCTCCACCCTGTTCCTCCTTGAAAACATTAATGTCCTTGGACTGATCACCAATTCTAATCCCACATTTTGAGGCATTAGGCCAAATTTTGTTAAATGCAGTGGGATATTTTGCTGTCAAGGGCTCTATACAAATGTAATTTTTCATACAGCACGGAAGCAGACACTTGAAGCATTGGTAATACATCCTCAACCCCTGTTAACGTACCACATTGATGAGCTGTGCCAGTGAGACCTGAAAGACAATAGAGACCAGCTCAGAGTTGTTGACTGCTGGTCGGATCAGTTTATTGTACCTCTCTGGATCCAGAAGGTAATTCATTAGCCTCTCCTCGACCTCTGCACTGTGGCTTCCTGCAGAAAAGTAATGGGCACATTAAATCCAGCCCTACACCACTCCAAGGTTTCTAAACCTCTTCATTCCCCCCTTCTCTTTCAAGTCCTTCCCAGGCACAAGCTATTCCCTGGTGAGGACAGCTAGAGAATTTGCTGCTGCCCTCTGCCTCTAATGATTTTGAGCTGACTGTTTAGGAAGCAAAAAGTTAACTGAGTTGATTTGACTCTGGGAGATGAGCAAATTGTTTCAATGGTGTTGAGGCGCCTAGTGTTAATCTTGTGAAGTTCCTAAGGTCACCTGGACCATCTCTGACACCTCTCTCCCCTTCCTGGACCTCTCCATCTCCATCAAATCCGGCGGACATTTTTTACAAACCCACCGACTCCCACAGCTACCTGGATTACATCTCTTCCCACCCTACCTCCTGCAAAAATGCCATCCCATATTCCCAATTCCTCCTCCTCTGCCGTATGTGCTCCCAGAAGGACCAGTTCCATCACAGAACACACCAGATGGCCTCCTTCTTTAAAGACCGCAATTTCCCTTCCCACGTGGTTAAAGATGCCCTCCAATGCATCTCATCCACATCCCGCCCCTCCGCCCTCAAACCCCACCATCCAACCGCAACAAGGACAGAACCCCCTTGGTCCTCACCTTCCATCCTACCAACCTTCACATAAACAGTATCATCCACCAACATTTCCGCCATCTCCAAACAGACCCCACCACCAGGGATATATTTTCCTTCCCAACCCTTTCCGCTTTCCACAAAGACCGTTCCCTCCATGACTACCTGGTCAGGTCCACGCCCCACCTACAACCCTCCTGGCACCTTCCCCTGCCACCGCAGGAATTGCAAAACCTGCGCCCACACCTCCTCCCTCCCCTCCACCCAATGCCCCAAAGGAGCATTCCACATCTACCAAAGTTTCACCTGCACATCCACCAATATCATTTATTGCATCTGTTGCTCCCGATGCAGTCTCCTTTACGTTGGGGAGACTGGATGCCTTCTCGCAGAGCGCTTTAGGGAACATTTCCGGGACACGTGCACCAATCAACCCCATCGCCCCGTGGCCCAACATTTCAACTCCCCCTCCCGCTCTGCCGAGGACATGCAGATCCTGGGCCTCCTCCACCACGATTCCTTCACTACCCGATGCTTGGAAGAAGAACATCTCATCTTTTGCCTTGGAACACTTCAACCCCAGGGCATCAATGTGGACTTTACCAGTTTCCTCATTTCCCTTTCCCCCACCTTACCCCAGTTCCAACCTTCCAGCTTAGGACCATCCTCGTGACCTGTCCTACCTGCCTATCTTCTTTCCCACCTATCCATTCATTCCTGATGAAGGGTTTTTGCCCGAAACGTCAATTTTCCTGCTTCTCGGATGCTGTGCTTTTCCAGCACCACACTAATCTAAGCTCTGATCTCTAGCATCTGCAATCTTCACTTTTGCAAAGTTCCTAAGTTGTCAATTTTGATTGGAACTATTTGTGGGGTTTTCTAAATTAACTGCCCCACAAGTCGAATTAGCCTGTGTTTTGCACCTCTGGTATTTTTGTAACTAAAGAAAATATTATTTTTGAAATTATGTGTTCTGTATTTCATGGAATCAAAGAATTGTTGTAAGCACAGAAGCTAGCCATTTGGACCATTATGGCTATGTTGGCTCTGTGGAAGGAGTTTAACCAGGCTCCAGTACCTCCATCTTTCCCTGTGGCTCTGCAATTATTTACATTCAGGGGCTTATCCAATCTCCTCTTGAAAGCCCTGGTTGAATCTGCCTCCACCACACTCTCATTCCAAATCCATCCACTCACTGCATAACAAAAGATGATTTAGTCTCGCCTTTGATTCTTTCGCCAATCACTTTGATTCTTTACTCTGATGCCAATAGCAAAGTCAATCTTTATCAATCGATCTAGGATCCCCAGGAGTTTGAAATTTGTGTGGAATCTCTTCTCATTATCCACGCAGTCTTATTCATTCAAGGTATGTGGGCATCTCTGGCTCAGCAAACATTTATTACCTGTCCCTAATTGCCAATTAAGGTGGTGGTGAGCGACCTTCTTGGATCACTGCAGACCCATTGTAACATAGTTCCCAAGTCAGTATGGTGAGTGGCTTGGAGAGGAACTTTCAGGTGACAGTTTTCCCATGTATATGCTGTCCTTATCCTTCTAATTATAAAATCATGGAATACCTACAGTGTGGAAGTTTGCCATTCAGCCCATCAAGTCTGCATCGACCGTCTGAAGAACACCCTACCCTATTCCTTTAACCTTACATCTCCCATTGCTAACCTGACAATCACCACACTTCAGGGGAGAGAAGAGGTTGAGAAGGTGAAAACTACATGGTAACCTCAGCTGGTGCTTTATTTGAACCCATTCTTGCTGCCGTCACTGGAACACAAGCTAACTGTCTGGCCAACTGAGCTAACCAACCTCTAATGTTGAGAAGGTGAGTGGAGCACTACTTTGAGTTGTACTCTGAGGGAGAATACTGTCACTACAGAAGTTCTAAAACACAGCAGAAAGTCTGTCCATCACGGCTGGACTGGATATCGAGTCCATGGTGGAGGTTTATAGCAGTCATTTTTGGGGAGGCAATGGCCAATGGGATTATTGCTAGACTGTTAATCCAGACACCCAGGTAATGTTCTAGGGATCTGGGCTCGAATCCCACCATGGCAGGTGGTGGAATTTACATTCAATAAATACCTGGAACTATGAGTCTGATGATGTCCATAAATCCATTGTCGATCGTCAGAAAACCCCATCTGGTTCCCACATGAAAAGAAACTGCCATCCTTACCTGGTCTGGCCTATACGTGACTCCAGGCCCACAGCAATTTGGTTGACTCTTAACGTAGGGGTGGGCAATAAATGTGGACCTAGATGCTTGCCTAGCAAGCAATGCCCTCAGCCCATGAATAAAATATTGTTCTTGCTTGCTATAAACAAAGCTCCAGGTACGATGCCATAAGCATTAAACATAGCAAACTGGCACTTCCTGCAGCATCTGTCGAAACCGCTTTGTCTCTGCTGGAGTGAGAGGGCAGGGCAGCAGGATAAAGGTGGGACAAAGATTGTGACTCCATGTAGGAAGAAGGACAAACACAAGGATTGCAACAACAATCGAGGCACATCCTTGCCAAGCATTGTGGCTAAAGTATTTTCTTGTGCTGTGATTGTCAGACTATGGATCCTGGCTGAACACATCTGCCCCAAATCCCAAACAAAAAAACTCAGCAATCCTGACAACCTCTGTGAAGAGAAGGCAGTGTTAACATTTCAGGTTGAGAGACTCTTTTCTCAGCACTGATTGTAGGCTGGTAGATATACTAAAGATGGGGTGTATGGTGGGGTGGGGTTTGGGGGAAGTGGGAGGAATAAACAATAGGTGAATTGCAAGTGAAAGTGCCCACTGCGGTGGTTAACAAGGCCCCCAGTCATGCCCGACCCATTTCCCGTACTTTAGCCCTTACCCCTTCTCTTCCCTCCCATACAGGTCCACCTCAACCTTACCTACCATCCCACATCCAAAGGAACATTAGCCACCATTTCTGTTCCTAGCTACAATCAGTGCTGAAGAAGGGTGACTGGACCCAAAACATTAACTCTGCTTTCTCTCCAAAGATACTGCCAGACCTGCTAAGTTCCTCCAGCGCTCTGTTTTTGTTTCTGACTTCTAGCATCTTTGGGTTCTTTTCTACCCCAAATCTCAATCTGGTTCCAGAACTCGAGCATCTACAATTCACATGATCTCCCCAGCCTGACAGCTGTAAGAGAATTGCCACAGTATTTAAATGTATATATTTTATATAGATACAGCCCTCATTGATCTCACCAAGGCACTTGAGCATGTGAGCTATTTAAGCTGATGGAGAAAATTGGCCACCAGTCCAAGCTGCTGAATGTGATTTCCTCTTTTTATGACAACATGATGGGTAAGGTTAACCATGACTGGGCAACATTGGAACCCTTTGAGATCTCCATTGGCATCAAACATTTCTGGCATTGACACACTTTGGCACATTCCCCTTTTTGCTGCTGTCATGTGCCCTCATGTCATTGGCAGAGGGTATCTGCCTACAGTCCAGACTTGTAAAAAGCTTATTGGATCTCAGGTGTACAAGAACAATGACAAGAGTACACCAAGACCACTTCAGGTAATTTCTCTATTCTGATGATGGTGTATTAACATTCCACAGTGAGGAATATCTGCAGCAGCAATCGACTGACCCTTTCACCTGGAAAGAGGTTGGTTTGACTGTCAGCATCAGGAAGAAATGTCTGGTCCAGGATATTGCCATACTGCTGTATGTCAGCATTGACAAATTGACACCGGAGGCTGTTGATAGCTTCACATATCAAGGCTCCACGATCACCAATAATCTGTCACTTGATGCTGATATCATTGCAAAAGGTACAGCTGATACATTCAGTCTGTAGAAAACAGAACTTCAAATTGTGTGTCAACCAAGCCTGCATCCTCAGTGCATTCCTGTACAGGGGTGAGGCCTTGACAGTACATGCGTGGCAGGAAAAATGCCTCAACAGTGTCAACCTTCACTGTCTCAGACAGCTTGCAAGATAAGATCACCTATTGAGAGGGGATCTGAAGAACACTCATTCAATCAGCACACACTCATCACGAAGCCAATGATATCTGAGATGGCTCGACCACATTCATCAAATAGATGACAGCCCTTTACTCAAAGCTCTTTAGGACGGAAAACATAAACAGCAATTGCTGGAGAGACTCAGCATAATCTGTGGAGAGAAAGTAGAGTTAAATTTTCTTCAGAAGAAGGGTCACTGGACTCAAAGGTTAACTCTGGTTCTCTCCAACGATGCTGTCAGACCTGAGTTTCTTCAGCATTTGGTATTTTCTTCAGATCTGCAGTATCTGTAGTTCTTCTATTTATCATCTGGACAGTGATTGGCCACTGAATCACAACCAGTCATAGTCTAGTTAGATATTGTTCTTAGGGCTAAATAGGTGAAAGGGTTTGGGGAGAAATTGGGAACAGGGAACTGGGTTGGATGGTCAGCCATGATCCTATTGGTGCAGCAGGCTTGAAGGGTTAAATGGCCCACTTCTGCTCCTATTTTCTTAGTTTCTGTTTCTATGACTTATTTGGTGTCTATATCTCTGCTGCAACAGTACCTTTTCAGTGAAATATGAAGAGAGCAGATAATGATACTGACAACTTGGAGACATTAGCTAATAGTGATGAGTTTTGTTTGGAAGGACTCTGGGAGAGATGAGGAGAAATGAAAAGCTCAGCTGGCCCAGAGTAATAAGCAGTCAGTCACACTACAGGCAGTTCAGCATAGCCAATCCACCGAACCTGCATATCTTTGGACTGTGGACCACAGGAAACCTGCACAGACCTGGAGAGAACACACAAGCTCCACACAGTCACCCAAGAGTGGAATTGAACCCAGGTCCCTGGCACTGTGAGGTAGCAATGCTAACCACTGAGCCCCCATGCTACTCCAGTATGCTAAAGGTTTATTCATCCTGTTGACTGTAAATGTTAATGCAGTCATTTTGGAGAGAGAGTTGAGTTAAATGGGAATGTGGTTTGTAATGTGCAATACTAAACTGACTTAGTTCCCAGAAAAGGAAACATGGGATTCTACATTTTTAATTCTCCCTCACATACAACTCACAAACAAGTAAGCATACAAGCATCCTTTTGCTGAATACAATCCTATTTTCTTGGTTTCAATTACCTCTGATCAAGGTCAACATTTAATCAATCAAGTGACCTGGTGTCAAAGTTCAAACCAAGCATTCACATCCACTCAGGGTAATGTAATTGTATCAAAACATATTAGAGAGGCAATTGTAATTGCAGTCTCCTGATTGTGTATGGGGGATGGGGAACGACTGAGATTTCCAGAGACCTGAGTTAATGATGGATGCAACACAAGAGATGTGACTTCATTGACCTGGTATAATTCATCCCAAGGTTTGCTGTTGACTATGTTATTTGCTCTCTCCCCACATTATATCACAGAAACTGACAGAAACTAATCCAATGTATTTCATTTCCAAAACCCTTCAAGGCAATGCACGGTATACCAATTCTCCTTCCCACTTGACAAGGAGGGTCGACATTTTAGGCCTGTGGATATCCTGGCAAACATTCCTCATTTTCTCACCCCTTCTTTCTGTTCTCCCACTCACTCTACAGCTGCACACTTCCGAATGTCCAACATCGACTCTTCAAGTTATTACCTCGCCCTTCCTGTACCGAGCACACGTTCAGTTCTCTCAGTATTGAAAAAGCGCAAATGAAAAAGAAACAGATGCTTCATAGTCAAACCTAAACCGCTGGGCTGCAGTCACACACACTCCTGTTACAATAGCATTTCAACATACAATGTCTGCGGGACTAATAAATCCGATGCAGCTTGGCTTATTAACGGAAGCCTGCCCAGTTACACATTTTGCACCGCTTCAGTCTAACTTCTGTTAGAAAGGAGGGATAAATCGTGCACTTACTTGTTGCAATAGTTAGTAGGCACAGGTAGAGCATTGAACCCATCTCCGCTGCAGACGTCCAACACTGCTCTGGACGGGACTTCCAATCATGAATTTTTTTTTGCGGGAGGATAAGTGTTTAAATAGTTAACAATCTCTGGTCAGATCAAAGGAGCCGGCAGAAAATGATTTAGAGGAGGTTAGATTCTAGGGGAGTAGGGCGTTTGATCTCGCCAATGCTTGGGAGCTGTCCGTGGTTCTGAATAAGATTTCTGGTCGAGAAAGGGACAGGCTGGAAAGTGGAGGAGGAAAGGCGTCACTCAACCGCAGGCTGCGGTACTGTGTTCATAGCATCACAGCCAGGCAGGATACATGGGTGATACAGGAGCTCAACGCAAGTTCTGCTTCTGAGTTAATAAATATTGCCGGTCCATATCAGGTCACAGATCCCATCTTGTTAGGTCCCAAACTCTTGTACATTGTCCAATAGCTGATCTGCAACAATGGTTCTGTATATGCGTTCTGTATGAGTATTCATACTTATGGAGCTAGTTTATAAAATCGTAAAGATGAAAGGAGACCATTTGACCCATTGCTCAGATGCCAGCGCTTTGATTGTCCTTTGTCCCACTCCACCATCACCCCGCCGTTCTCCCATACAATATTTCCTCTTCAAAATCAGTGTCTATAAATCAGGCGAGCATCAACACATCTTTAGGACATGACCCCATCCATATTTTAATAGCAGCTGGTTGAAAAAAATTATAATGTTTAAAATAAATCTGTTTTAAATTGATAAATTTCAAACCAACATGCGTTGATTTTATTACTCAACAGGTGTGTCGGCAACTCACAATGGGGTAAATCAATTCTCCTGCCTGTACTGAAAAACCCAATTCACTAATATCATAAATGGTGATGCCTAGGTGTACAGCTTAGAATCAGCTTTAACATCTACTTCAGTTTTTTTGTTGAAGGCAGGCCTTGATCCTTCCAAGCCAAAACAGGGATCAGCCTCATGCTGTTATCTGGTCATCCAGTCAACTGTCTCTCCCTCATCCCGCAAAAAATAGCTATAGCAGCCTACATTTTTACATACACTTTGCAGTCTGGAACTATGGATAGTGATGGTAAAGGTTATAGTGCATCTTCAATCATGTGGCTGACTGGGAATCTCTCCTACTCTTACTGCCTGATGATGGGGCATGGTGGAAGGAGTTACAAGTTGATAACTAACCTGGTTGGCTGAATTGTGAATGCACCTTCTTTGGCTGTCAAGCCCTGGTGTGGGGCTTGCGCCAAGAACTTCTTGCTCAGAGGCAGAGCCACTACCAGTACAGCACAAGACTGCTTAACTTCTAATACAAATGGAAAATTTTGCAGATGTTCGATAAACAAAAATGCTGGCAAAACTGAGCAGGTCAGACTGAATCACAGAGTGAAAGATTAACTTTATTACCTGTTCCATGGCCACTGTATGACCTTCCGAGTATTTCCAGTGCTTTCCATTTATAAAATTCATGCACTTCCAATTGGTCCTGCTAATAACAACATCACCTTCCAAGCACACCATACTCTTCCCGTATCTCCTGGTGAAGGCCTCAGACTCTGGATGAAATTGGTCGGTGTGGAAGAGATTTGTTATGGTAGCCAGATGCACTTCAATTTGTTTGCATTTTTATGTGCCTGAGTTGACTGAACTCGGTGTTTTATGGAACAAGAATGGAATGAATGCAGTAAGGGTCTTTCCCATGGCTGGAGTGGGAACTTCTACCACCTACAAGGACATGGGAACACCACTTGGGAGATGTTCCAAGCCACACATTTGGAATTATACCACAGTTCCTTCACTGTTGCTGAGTCAAAATCCTGGAGCTCCCTCCCTCACTGCTCCCAGGGTGAGTCTACACCCCAAAGACTACAGTGGTTCAAGAAAGCAGCTCGCCACTTCTGCAGGGAATTTAGGTATGGGCAATAAATGCTGGCAAAGCCAGTAATGCCCACATCCCATGAATGAAATGTGAATAGGGAATGAAAGAGGACAAAGGGCAGGAAATAGGACATGAGGAATGTCAGATGAACCATGATTCTGTTGAATGGCAGAGCAGGCCTGAATGGCTGAATGGTCTGCTCCTGTTACTATTTCTTAAGAGGTTTCTTAAGTTGACATGAATATATATATTATTGGCCAAAAGTAACGGAATACCTGAGAACACAGAAGCAGGATGAATTCATGTATGCCTTGAACCCGTTTCACTATTCAGTGAAATCGTGTCTGATATGCAAATTAGAAACATTGATGATAGGAGCAGAAGTAGGTCACTGGACCCCTTGAACCTGATCTGCCATTCAAAATGATATGGCTGATCATTGAGTTCACATCCTCCCCCCTCCCCCCACCCCCCCCACCCCCTCCCAATAATCTCTTGATCCCATTAGCCACAAGCCTTTACACATCTCATAATGTCTTTGCTGCAGCCTAACTCTACATACCTGCCTTTGCTCAGATCCTTTAGTAACTTTGACTAATAAAAATCCATCCACCTCCATTTTAAAGTTAACAATTCATGTGGTATCAATTGCTATTTGTGAAAGCAAGAGTCTTCTACCAACCTTCGTGTGACAAAGTATTGATTAATTTTCCTCCTGAAAGATCCGACTCATTTTTGAATGTGTCTCCTAATCCTCCCCAACTCACAGAAATAGTTTCTCCCAGTCCAGCATATATGTTTAACTTAATATCTTGAAAACTTGGTCAAATCAATCCTCAACCGTGCACTTAAATAATAACCATACTCTCCCCACATTTCCCGGTGAAGGTCTTAGAATTTGGATGAAATTGGTCAGTGTGGAAGAAATTTATTATGATAGCCAGCATGCCTTGAAATCATAACTGCCCTTCATTTCATTTATATTTTTGTGTGTTTGAGGTTGAATGAACAAGGTGTTTTATGGAACAAGAATGGGACAGGTGGAGAAAGGGTGTTGCCCCTGGCCAGACTGGGAAGGGGACTCTCAAACCCAGGAATTGTTTCAAAATAAGGGGCAAGACATTAAGGACTGAGATGAGGTGGAATTCCTTCACTGAGAGAGTGGTAGAATCTTTTGAATTCTGTACCAAAGGGGGCTGTGGGATCTCAGTTATTGAGAAAGTTCAAGATAGAAATTGATAGATTTTTAGATGCATTGAGAAATATGGGGACAGTTTTGATGTAGCTTTGAGATAGATTAACAGCTATGATTTAGAATGATGAAGCTAGTTTGAGGGTTTGAATGGACTACTCCTGCTCCTACGTTCCTTAAATTTGTTAGTTGATAATTCAAGGTTGAAATCTGTGTCAATTCTCTTTGCGTGGTGACTTTCTCAAAAATCTCCAATAAATTCCACTTTCTGATTTTCATAAAGTTGACCATCCTCCAAGTACATTTACAAGAGCAAGAACTGGTGCTTGATGAGAAGGCGTAGCATTGTGCAACTTTCCAAGATGGGACACTGGGCTTTCATGAGCTGAGTGTACAATAGCATTTCCACAGTATTCTGGTCAGTGCAGGAAATAATGGAACCTATCTGCTATGAAGATTACATTTAATTAGATTTTTGCTGAGTTAATTCAGAACTCACTACAAAACCACCATATCCTTCAGTAATTTAGTTATCCTTCACAGACATTCCAATCGGGTTTTGTCAATAAAGCAGAAGTCTTGAAATATTTTACAATGCAGTTGTCCATTATAAGCTGAACGACTTTAAAAATCACACAACACCAGGTTATAGTCCAACAGGTTTAATTGGAGGCACTAGCTTTCGGAGCGCTGCTCCTTCATCAGGAGGTTGTGTTCAGTTCCAAAGCTGAACGACAGTTGATTCAACTTTATATATTGACAAATGATGTAGTCAAGAGAATCAAGGTTGAGACTCATTCTGTTGCAACACTATAGCCCCAGTTTTATCTAGGAGATATTGGGAAGGTGTAAACTATAGAGCACTAAGGAGCTAATCCCTTCCCCCTCTGACTCAGAAGGTCAAGAGTTCAGGTCCCAGTTTGGAGTCTTGAATGACAAACTAATACATTTTGTGACAGAGTGCTCAACTGTTTGAAGTGTTGTCTCTTTATTCCTGATGAAGGGCTTTTGCCCGTAACGTCAATTTCGCTGCCCGTCGGATGCTGCCTGAATTGCTGTGCTCTTCCAGCACCATTGATCCAGAATCTGGTTTCCAGCAACTGCAATTATTGTTTTTACCTCTCAAATGAACCGTTAAACCAAAATCCCAACTGTCTTTTCAGTTGGATGTAAAAGTTCTCATGTTGTAGAGAGTTGCACAATTGTTTTGATACAGAACAAGGCCATTTGGCCCATCATGTCTGCACTGGCTCTCCTAGCATTCTGACCTATTGCTAATCACTTGCCTCTTCCCCATTAACCTGCAACCTGTTTTGTGGTGTTTGCTATATTCTGTCCATTATTCCGATGCATACTGGAGGGCAAATAACACTGTTGTCCTGTAGACCATGGGTTTGGTGTTATGTTTGATATCTTTGTCATCAAAACGCTTCTTTTCTCAGGCCACTGAAGGCTGTGTTGCCTCTCCAAAGGAAGTGTTCATTTTCATTCTCAATGTCTGCCCTTGCCGAGAGGAGGTTCCCAATAAAAAGATATTCTTAAAAAATTAACCATGATGTCCACGAATCTTGATAGTCGAGGGCAGTGTTGCATGGCAGAAGCAGGCCGGGAAATGACTCTTAAAGGACCTTTGTCTCTTTTGTTATTAATTCATGAGATGAGGGCACCGCTGGCTAAGCAGCATTTATTCCCCATCTCTAATTGCCCAAGGATCAGTTAAGACTCAGTCACATTGCTGTGGATCGGGAGTCACTTGTATACCAGAACAGGTAAGGATGAGAGTTTCCTTCCCTAAAGGACATTAGTGAACCAGATGGGTTTTTCTGAAAATCAACAATGGGCTTGTTGTCAATTCCAGATTTTTTTAAATGACTTCAAAATCCCCCATCTGCCAGGACAGGATTTGAACCTGTGTCTCAGAATGTTATCTGGGTCTCTGGAATAACAATCCAGTGATAATGCCACTAGGTCTCCCCAGATGTAATGTTTAACTTGAAGCCCCTCCATTCTTCCATATGCCTCCATAAGTGCATCAACAATGGCATGGATCATGGTTTCTGAGTCTGTGCACACACCAGCCATGTCCCACGCTGCAGCTCAGTAATAGAGATTGTGATTGTCTTGGTATGGATGGCAGGCAATGAAGGTTCAACAGTTTCCCACTTGTCCTGTAGAGATCTCCACTGCCTTGTGGAATGTCATGAATATGTGGTGATGTTGTGGTGAGAAAAATGCAGAAGAGCATTGGTGCAATGATGCTGTTTTGTTTGACCCTGGGCTGCACTTGTATTGGGTCTGTGGTGGATTTGTTGGCGAGGATCACACTTTTATATCCAGACGACAAGCGCTCAGCTCAGACTGTAACCCTCATTCATTTTCGAAATGATTGGATTGCCCAGGCATCTGGTTATTGTACACGATAAATACAATTCAATTCAAAATATAAACACAGGGCTTAACAGCACAACATCTTAGGTCAGTGTGCAGTGCCTCAATTATTCCAAACCTTCTAACCCATTTGACTTGAAGGCTACACTTAGTCAACAATACTTAGGGAGACCAATTAGCAATATATATATAATATATATAATATGTATGTGTGTATGTGTATGTATAATCAAATGAATCACATTTCAATACAGTACACTAATATTCAAGATATTACAGGCATTGAGTCAAGACCAAATGTTGTTTTCAGATGAGGTGGGGTTTTGGGTCCAGGGTGTTACTGATCCTGGGCTCACAAATGTGATTCAATCTCCGTTTTAAAGTTGGTCATCAGAACCTTATTTTTATTTTTCCAAGATATAATACTGTGGCCACATCTATAATGAAAACTGCCTTTAGAATCATGGAATAATACTGCATACAGGGAGGCCACTTGGCCCATTGTGAAAGAGCTACCCAATGTATACAATGTCATTTTAAAGTTATAATCAAAATTGTTTTTGATTCCTTAATCTGATTATTCCAGATTATAACTTCCAGTTAACTCCAGTTTACATGAGTTTACTATCTCTCACCGATGCTTTTATCATTTATCTCTACTGGTCCAAGCATGTAATTGCAAAGTGATATAATTATATAGGGGTCTCAATTATAAAAGTGGACAGAGGGATTTACAGAAGAAAGAAGATAACAGATGTGAAGTCAAAATGCATCAATTTGAGGCATTAACAACAAAACTGGGTTAATTCCTCAAATGATAGTGGAAAGAACTTCAGATGAAGGCACTATTTGACTTCAGGGATATCGTAAAGTGATTCCACTTTAAACTCGCACAAAGGCAGAAAGACGTTTCTGGAATTCCACAGGCAAATTTTCATGACTGTGATTCAATTAGTATAATCCTGTTGAAAGTAATATTCAGCATTCATTTCCAGGCCAGTGGTTGCTAATGACTTGCCAATTACTCTGTTTACAGGATAATGGTCTCCTGTTTTCATAGCGACAATATTTAACCCTATGCATCCTGAACCTTTTGCTTTCATCGTGGACTCTGGGATCTGGGCTGTGGCCCGGAGGAATTCCAAGGCTGAAAGTGATGGGAGAGTTAAAAGGGTAAATTGATAGTGGATAAATGATGCTGAACCTGAATTTTTAAGAGTCCTTGGATAATTTAAAATGCCTCACAGTCAACAGAATACTTTAGTGGTGCTGTAATTGTTGCATTGTAGGAAGCGCAGCAGTCAATTTGCGCACAGCAAGATCCCACAAGCAATCAATGTGTTCGCTACCTGTTAACCTGCTTCCATTGCTGCTGATGAAGGATAAACATTCACGAACACCACACCTCCCCTCTTGCTTTCTTTGACTCCCCAATCTGAAAAAGTAGTTTTTCTGTCTCTTGTTTATCAAATCCTTCAAATATAGTTCACATCATCATTACTCTTTAGGTTTCTGTCTTCAGTGGACTATGAGCCAAGTCATCAATGTACCAAAAAGACTCCAGATAGATGGTAATGTCTAACCCCATGTTCTGCAGAAAGGCATAAAAGTATGAATGTGGATTTTAAAAATCAAATCTGTACCAAGCTGTTAAAAAGGAGGGAGTAATTAACTAGAAGGACATCTGCTTCCCTGATTGCTGGTGGCTACCCACAGGGACAGTCTTTCCCTTTAAAAAACAGTCTGACTGAGGCAAGGACTGTGCACAGCGCAGATCGATTCCCTGAAGGCATGGCCATCTGGTTCAAAGAAAGACAATGCCATCTGTTCAACCCAAAGGAGTTCCATGCTTTAGGAATGCCTTGCCCATCGATATTTAAATGCCACAAAGAAGCTGATTCTGAAGAAGAATCATCTTGGACTCGGAAAATTAACTCTGTTTCTCTCACCAGAGGTGCTGTCAGACCTGCTGTGATTTTCCCGCACTCTTCTGTTTTTACTTCAGACATCCAACATGCGCAGCATCATGCTTTTGTTTTGGGTTAGTCTGTATTTGTTTGTAATTTTCCATTCCAGTTTGAGTTTGGAAAACTGTAGGAAGTGCCAACATCATGTAAACCCACCTGAAATTCTTGAAATGTATTCTTCAGTAACATCAATAAAAATAGATGAGCAGATTTCTAACTCATTGCTGCTTGTGGGGTCTTCCTGCATTTACTACAATGCAACAATTACAGCATTGCATGGGATACCTTGATGTTAAAAACAGAATGCAGAGTGAAAGAAGCCTCCCTATCCCTGTCAACTGTACCCTTCATTGAATCATTCCCAAAGGTTGTTTGAAAAGAAGAGACTATTTGTGTTTTACACCCAAGGATACATCATATCCTTCAAAAGCTATCATCACTCAATGTGTAAACCCAAGAATTGTAAACAAATGTGAAGAGCTATTGTTATGGACCAGACCAAATCTCATCAAAACATATCAAGGAGATAGCCTAGCTCCTAATTTGCATCGTATTTAAAGGCAAGTATAGGGTGCTGCATTAATGATGTGATTTGATTGGTTAAACTACTAGACTTTAAGCAAAACACATTTTATTTTTGCACCACAGTTAAATAAACAAAAAAATCATAATTGGCTATATTTAACTCTATTGAAACACTCAAGAGAATAATATATTATTTAGCTATTACTCATCAACTGTTCCAATATAGCAGCATCTTATAAACATACCCATTTCAAAGGCAAATTCAGGAAAAAAGATTTCCCTCACCTGCAATCTCCTCCAGGCCAGGAAA
Source organism: Chiloscyllium plagiosum (assembly GCF_004010195.1). NCBI lineage: Eukaryota > Metazoa > Chordata > Chondrichthyes > Orectolobiformes > Hemiscylliidae > Chiloscyllium > Chiloscyllium plagiosum. The sequence continues at coordinate 14,622,720 of NC_057749.1, forward strand.
AGGAACACCAAGAAAAGGAATCCAGCAGTACAGAGAGAGAGAGAGAGAGAGGTGTATCTAGCAGCTTCAACTCTAAACACCCAACTTCAACAACTGAAAGCAAAATTAAAACCCTGGGGCTGTGTGAGTCTGACTCCATCCACTCATGCTTTCCTTGACTGTTTTTTTTTTAATCCAAAGCTATTTACTCTGCTTTCCCATGGAACAGACACATTGACCAGATTTACAACAGCCCTCTTCAAGAGAAACAGGAGTATTAAAGGCAAATATCATCACAAGACGCAAAACACATCATACTGAAAATCCTACTGCCTTGTCTATAACTAGGCCACGACTAACTCTTCATTAACTAGAATCATAGTCATGTAGCACGGAAACAGACCCTTTGTTCCAATGCATCCATTGGCCCACAAGCATCATAAACTAAATTAGCTCCATTTTCCTGCACTTGGCCGATATCCTTCTAAAACTTTCCTATTCACGTA
>NC_057749.1:14623704-14640992 GCF_004010195.1 Chiloscyllium plagiosum
ATGCAGAGGAGAAATGGGCCAAAGTGCACCAGATTGAGTTGCCAGTAGCATACAGACAGGCGGTGTTATGGTTAGCACATGAACTACCTGTAGGAGGTTAGCTAGGGGTACGAAAGACTCAGGCTAAGGTACAAAAACATTTTTATTGGCCTGGAATGCATAAAGATGTGGTTAACATTTGCTGTACGTGTCATACATGCCAAATGGTAGGTAAGCCACAGGTGGGAATTAAACCAGCCCCTTTGTTGCCAATTCCCGCATTTGAAGAACCTTTCACATGGGTTATAATTGATTGTGTAGGTCCCTTCCCGAGAGCTAAAAGTGGGAACCAGTACTTGTTAACAATAATGGATATTTCTACCAGATTTCCAGAGGCAATTCCATTACGGAGTATTATGGCAAAAAGGGTAGTAGAGGAGTTAGTAGCTTTCTTCGCATGGTATGGGCTACCCAGAGAGATTCAGTCAGACCAAGCGTCAAATTTTATGGCTAGGCTATTTAAGGAGGTCATGGATAGCTTAGGTGTACAGTTTAAATCCTGAATCCCATGGAGCTTTAGAAAGGTGGCATCAGACCTTGAAGACCATGTTGAGAGCATACTGTCAGGATTACCCAAATGATTGGGATAAAGGTATCCCATGCATATTGTTTGCTATTAGAGATGCAAGGGCAGTAAATGCATGGGAACACCAGCATCTTCACCTTCTCCTCCTTACCATCCTGACTTGAAAATGTATCACTGCTCCTTCACTGCCACTGGGTCATCTTTAAACAGAACTTGTGGGTGTCTCTACAACACACAGGCTATAGCGGTTCAAGAGGCAACTTTCCATCACCATCTCCAGGGCAATTAAGGGATGAGCAATAAAAGTGACCGTGCCGGTAATACTCACATTCCAAAAAATATAAAATATTTCGAACCCAGTTAGGAATGTTAATAATGATCTTGAGGTTCTCTGTGTCTGGGCAGTGTACGTTGGCATTAATCCAGATGGAAAGACAATGCTGGCATTTTGAGCAGCTCTGGCATCAATCACACCACAATGAGCCATCAGTTACAAAAACTCAAAGCTCTTCATGGTGACCTTAGCCAGTGCAGGAACTAAACCCACACTGTTGTGATCATTCTGTATCACAATCAGCCATCCAGCCAACTGAGCTAACCAAGCTTGCAGCTTGTTGCAATGGTTCCACTTCAGAGTGAATATGACGTAGCTTATAAAACATTAATCAAACTGATTACTTTCCACTTGTCCGATGTTGTGGCACCAGTCTAAGAGTGAGTGTGATCCTATAGTGCACAGTCCCTGTGAAACGTCTTGCAGTTTTAAAGTGTATGTGGGGAAATATAAATCAAAGTTCTTCCTTTTTGTTGCGGATAAAATTAGATATGTTATGATAATTGATTTGTTAAATAATTTGCGATATTATCTTTATGTAACTCAGCTAAATTTAGAAAACTGGCTAAGATTGGTACAACTTCTAAGTTTTTCAGAAGAATAAACATAATTTGGGTGGGCTCTAACAAATTCTGACTTTGCATTAGAAAAGATAAGAGCAAAAGTAATAGCATACATCTGTACTCACAATGTATTCACATCTGTATTCAGAGCAGACATTTACAAAAAATGGTTATCCTTTAACCACCGTTCCTTTCTTTAAAATGAAATACTATTATCTGCCTAATGTGGACCTAGTTTTTGTAACTAGGTGGCTCAGTGGCTTGCACTGCTACCTCACAGCACCAGGGTTCCAGGTTTGATTCCAGCCTCGGGCAACTGTCTGTGTAGTGTTTGCACATTCTGCCCGTGTCTATGTGGGTTTCCTCCCACAGTCCAAAAATATGCAGGTCAGGTGAATTGGCCATGCTAAATTGCCCATTGTGTTAGGTGCATTAGTCAGAGGGAAATGGTCTGGGTGGGTTGCTCTTCAGAGGGTCGGTGTGGACTGTTTCCGCACTGCATGGAATCTAATCTAATCAACTGAAGTACAAAACCATTAAACCTTAAGCATTGGTTTTCTGATCAAAATAATGAGACTAATCATAACAGGAACTGGCAACTTTCCATGTCCAAGGTGCTGTTTATTCCAATGAGATATTAAACCATTCTTTTGGTTTCAGCTGAGAAACTTAAAGCTCAATCCAAAGGAGAGTTCTAACTCAATGTTCCTTCACCATCTCTCACTTTCTATTCTCCTCCACACCTTCACATTTAATTCCATATCTCCTCCTCAGACTATCTTCAGTTGAAAGGATTAGTGGAGTGATCCATGGGACCAGTCAAACAGGGTCCACTAGCAATGTTCTTTGTGGCTGTGATATTTACCAGCTCCAAGTTCAGCCTGTCCCTCGCTTTGCTCATTTTTCAGTATCTAATTTATTTTCTCTATTGCTGTTAAAATCCATGCAAAGGTAATGGCTTGAAAGCTATGTTTCAGTGTAATGGATGTTGAAGAGTGCCGCTTTATGAAAAAAGGATGTTAATGTAATCGCACAGTGCAGTAATTCATAATAGTAATCACTTCACTGGCATCACTGACCTTGGCTTCTTAATGAGGCTACATTTGTGTTATTACTTAATTAAAAAGTTTGGCTATTTTTCCATAATATATTCTGTAATTTCTTTTTAACAGTGCAGATGATGAAAGTGTTACCATAAGGGGAAATGACCTAATTGTGTTTGTGAGCTATCTCCTGATGCATTACCTGGTGTGCAGCCACACCTCACAGAGTCATAGAGATGTACAACATGGAAACAGACCCTTCAGTCCAACTTGTCCATGCTGACCAGAAATTCCACCTGCCAGCACCTGGCCCATATCCCTCTCAACCCTTCCTATTCATATACCCATCCAGATGCCTTTTAAACGTTGCAATTGTACCAGCCTCCACCACATCCTCTGGCAGCTCATTCCACATACGCACCACCCTCTGCATGAACAGGTTGCCCCTTAGATCTCTTTTATATTCTCTCCTCTCACCCTAAACCTATGCCTCTAGTTCTGGACTCCCCAACCCCAGGAAAAGACTTTGTCTATTTACCCTATCCATTCCCCTCATGATTTTATAAATCCCTGTAAGGTCACCCCTCAGCCTCCAATGCTCCAGGGAAAACAGCTGTAGCCCATTTAACCTTTCCCCATAGCTCAAATCCTCCAACCATGGCAACATCCTTATAAATCTTTTCTGAACCCTTTCAAGTTTCACAACATCCTTCCAACAGGAAGGAGACCAGAATTGCCCTGTACAGCCACAACACAACCTCCCAACTCCTGTACTCAATACTCTGACCAATAAAGGAAAGCATACCAAACGCCTTCTTCACTATCCTGTCTACCTGCGACTCCACTTTCAAGGAGCTATGAACCTGCACTCCAAGATCTCTTTGTTCAGCAACACTCCCTAGGACTTTACCATTAAGTGTATAAGTTCTGCTAAGATTTGCTTTCCCAAAATGCAGCACTTCACATTTATCTAAATTAAATTCCGTCTGCTTAGCCCATTGGCTCATCTGGTCCAGATCCCGTTGTAATCTGAGATAACCTTCTTCGCTGTCCACTACACCTCCAATTTTGGTGTCATCTGCAAACTTACTAACTATACCTCTTATGCTCACATCTAAATCTTTTATATAAATGATGAAAACTAGTGGACCCAGCACATATTCTTGTGGCACTCCACTCGTCACAGGCCTTCAATTGAAAAACAACCCTCCACCACCACCTTCTACCTTTGAGCCAGTTCTGTATCCAAATGACTAGTTCTCCTTGTATTCTGTGAGATCTAACCTTGCTAATCAGTCTCCCATGGGGAACCTTGACGAACACCTTACTGAGGTCCGTATAGATCACGTCCACCGTTCCGCCCTCATCAAGCCTCTTTGTTACTTCTTCAAAAAACTCAATCAAGTTTGTGAGACATGATTTCGCACATATAAAGCCATGTTGACTATCCCTAATCAGTCCTTGCCTTCCCAAATACATGTACATCTGTCCCTCAGGATTCCTTCCAACAACTTGCCCATCACCGACGTCAGGCTCACTGGTCTATAATTCCCTGGCTTGTCCCTACCACCTTCCTTGAATAGTGGCACCAGGTTAGCCAACCTCCAGTCTTCTGGCATCTCACCTGTGACTATCAATGATACAGGTATCTCAGCAAGCGGACCAGAAATCATTTCCTTAAATCCCCACAGACTTCTGATCGGGTCCTGGGGATTTATCCATTTCTATGCATTTCAAGACATCCAGCACTTCCTCCTCTGTAACACGGACATTTTTCAAGATGTCTATTTCCCTACATTCTATATCACACCTGACAACTTTTTTCTTGTATCTGACCAATGTTTTTACTTGTTAGTGCCAGCCTAGACTGTGAGACCTTTCCAGATGCTGCCAGTAAAGGCCACCAGACTGGAATTTGTGGCTGTGATTTCCTGTTTTCCAGCACAGGTTCACTAAACCAGCCCCTGGGGTGAGGGGTGTGCAAACATGGCTGATATTGCTGGAAATTTAGTAGGAAGGGAGGTGACCTTATTGAAACAGGTGAGATTCTGAAGGGGCTGCAACAGGATAGACACTGCCAGCCGGGGAATCGAAAACATGGCATGGTGCAGTCTCAAGATTTTTTATTCACAGACTGACAATATCACTGGTTAGGCCAGCATTTATTGTCCAGAGGGCAGTTAAGAGCCAACCATATTCTGTGGGTCTGGAGTCACATGTAGGCCAGACAAGAATGGCAGTTTCCTTCCCAAAGGGACCAAGTGGATTTTTTCCCAACAATTGACAATAGATTCATTGTCAATTTTTAATTCCAGATATTTATTGGATTCTAACTCCACCATCTGCTGTGGCAGGATTTGAACCAGTGTCCACAGAACATTACTTAGTCTGCGGATTAAGAGTCTAGTGGTAATACCAGTAGGCTATTGCTTCACACTGTACAGAGCAAGGTACCAATTATTTGGGACTAAGATGAAAAGAAATATATTGACCCAACTGATTTTGGTTTGCTTGAATTGCAGCTGAGAAGGTGTGTGTTAGGTGAGAGGCTGAATGTTTACAGCAGCCTGTGACAGCTGATAAAGCTGGAGGACTACCCACTATGAGCAGCAGAAGGAATCTTGGGACCTACCTGAGAATGGATATTGCAAGTTTCTAGTTCTATGTGACTCTAGTCTGAAGTGCTTTAGCTCTCTTTTCAGGGGTCCAGATAATCAATGACTGAGGTTTGACAGGGGTTTGTTTTCTTGGTGAAGGGAGGAGGCACTGAGTGTGGTTTGGTTATATAGCCTGAGATGCTGAATCCTCCAGCATCCCCTGAAATGTTAACATTTCCACCTAGAATGATGTCGCATTTCATAGGAATGATCTGCTGATCGTCAGGCTCTTTGTGTTAATGGTGAACAGGGTCTACCGGATAAACCCTCCATCAAAAAGTCTCACAGCAATACCACATGATACCATATGTGAGACAGAAATATCACACATGGGGCTGTGCTGAAGGTGCAGCTGATACTTGCTGTTCAGGGAGCTTTACTCTGTATCTAACCCTATATTATATCTGAAGTAGGAATGATTGATGGGGACAGTATAGAGGGAGCTTTATTCTGTAACTAACCCTGTGCTGTCCTTCACTGCAAGTGATTAATAGGGACAGTGTAGAGATAGCTCTCCTTTCACTTTAAACGTGTAGAGGTTGCTTCACTCTATGCATGGACTGTGCTGCACTTGTGCTAAGCTTGTGTGAAGGTATTGCTTTCTAGAATATGAAATACCCTTGCCTTCATGAAAGCAGACTTTGCAAAATAACGAGAGATCTTTGTTTAGAGAGCTTCAATGTACTGTCCACTCTGAGTGTTCACTTCATTGCAAAATTCATGACCTTCAGTCTTCTAAGTAATTCTCACACTGTAGTTAATTTAATTAGATCATGGACTGTGTGTAAATCATTCTGTTCCTTGCATATTGTCTGACAGACCTTTAGAGCTGGATCGTTTTGGGCTTTCAAGTGCAGCTCTGTTACATTTACCATCTTTAACAAAAAAACCTGTCTACACATTTTCCTAATTAAATGTAAGTCACACACCAAAATTCAGTAATGGTGTACCAATGCTCATCTGATCTGAGTCATGCACACCAAGAACTGTGTGTGTGTGTGTGTGTGTGAGAGAGACTTGGGGCACCGTTCTAATTCACCTCCACCCTAACCATTCTTGTTTGCTGAATGTCAGTATGAGGGTGGTTTGGTTGTGGAGGAGGGGGGAGGGGAACAGGCAAAATCCTTCTGCAACCAAACACAGTCGAAACCAGATTCCTTGCCCATTCATCTTGCTGCTGTCATGGGATCTTGCTGTGTGCAAAATGGCTGTTGGACTTGTCTATATTCTAGCCACTACATCTCATGTCACCGTGTATCGAGTGCCATGATACTCATTAGGATGCTATTTAAATTTATGGCCCATCAAATCCACACCAACCCTCCAGAGAGCATCCCTTGTTACCAGTTTGGTCTTTCATAAGCTTCCTTGTTGAACCTTTTCTGATTTAAATCCTCTAGCGAATGCCCAGTTCTAAGTACCAGGTGAAGGTGGTAACGTGATGCTCACACTCATTGTTGGGCAATTGTGTTGGACAGGGCACTGGAAATACTGGGTCCCCCCCCCCCAAGGAGTAACACAGAACAAAGGACTGCGGGTGCTAGAGATCTGAAACAATAAAAGCAGCAATTGCCAGAAAACTCAGTAGGAGAGAAAGCAGAGTTAACGTTTCAAGTCCAGCGAACCTTCTTCAGAAATGATAGCAGGTAGCAAAAGGTGGTTGGTGATGCTGGTGATGGGGGTGAAAAGGAGTGTGAGGGTAGATCCAGATGGTGCCCAGAGACAGAGAGACAAATAAAGGTAAGCAGACAAAACTCTGATGAAGAGCTTGAAACGTTAGTTCACTCTCTCCCCATGGATGCTGTCTGACCTGCTGGGATCTCCAGTATTTGTTGTTTTCAGTAGGCTGACAAAGGTTGGTCCCACAAGAGGCTGGTTGCTTCGAAGAGAAAGGAATGACACTTCCTAAAGGAAAAGTAGAAATGTGTATTTAAATAGCACCTTTAGTACATTCCCTTTATGACTAATTAAACGTCTTCTGAAGTGTAGCCACAGTTGTAATGAAGGAAAAGTGATAGTGACAGTGGTGTTGCCTGAGGGTCATTGGCCACCGTGGTCACTTTATAATGAAGTCCTTCACAAGAATTTTCCCAGTGATTACGGGTTACTTTCATTTCATGCCAAATTAAAGAACAGTTTGATCTGTCGATTTTGAGAGGCTAGATGGTCACAGTCACCTACTGTAGGCGGTTGACCATTCATAAGCAGCTTTCAGAGAGTTCTTTTGAGTTTGTTAAGCAGTTGTTTTGATATAATACATTAGTGATATGGTTTAAAAAAGTGTTTGACCATGACAATTCAGAATGGTTCACTGATGTCAGAGGACAAACAGGCTGTTGGCACAGAGTGTGTCAGGTTTGTCAAAGTTGTGAAGCTAGTGCCCTTCACTCTAGCCCAGGTGTTAGAAACCTCTTCCCTTAGTCTAACTCCTCTACTCCTGGTCAAACTGGAGAAGACAACTCCCTGGGGACTGCCTAATGAGGTCCTCCCTCTGTCCCTGAGCACGTGTCAAGATCCCCTATTTCTGGGGGCTGGGAGCTTACTCTGCGTCAAGCAATTGATTCCTTTGGCCAATGACCATGGAACAGCTATTCATGACATTGAATGATTGTTGTCCCTTTTCATCTCATAAGGATGATCTGCTGATTGTCAGGCTCTTTGTGTTAGTAATGAACAGGGTCTACCCTATAAACTGTCCACCAATTACAGCAATGCCATTAATTGGGGAGGTGATAGCCTAGTGGTATTAACACTCGACTATTAATCCAGAAACCCAGAATAATACTCTGGGGACCTGGGTTCGAATCCCCACCACTGTAGATGGTGAAATTTGAATTCAATTCAGAAAAAATCTGGAATTAAGAGTCAACTGATGACCATGAAACCATTGTCAATTGTCGGAAAAATGCATCTGGTTTACTAATGTCCTTTAGAGAAGGAAATCTGCCATCCTTACCTGGTCTGGATGGCTCCAGAGCCACAGCAATGTGGTTGACTCGCAACTGCTCTCTGAAATGGCCTAGCAAGCCACTCAACTTGTATCATTCACTTGAAAGTCACAACAAAGAAACGTAACCAAATGGACCACCTGGCATCGACCTTGGAACTAGAAAAGACAATGGCAAAAACACAAACAGCCCTGCTGACCATGCAGAGTCCTCCTTACCAACATCAGGGGGCTAGTGCTGAAATTGGGAGAGCTGTCTTACAGATTAGTAAAGCAACAGCCTGACATAGTCATTCTTATGGAATCATACCTTACAGATAACACCCCAGACCACAACCATTACCATCCCTGGATATGTCCTGTCCCACCAGCAGGACAGACCCAGCAGAGGTGGCGGCACAGTGGTATACAGTCAGGAGGGAGTTGCCCTGGGAGTCCTTGACACAGTCTGGACTCTATGAAGCCTCATAGTTTCAGGTTAAACATGGACAAGGAAACCTCTTGCTGGTTATCATGTACCATCCTCCCTTGGCTGACGAATCAGTACTCCTCCATGTTGAACAACACTCGGAGGAAGCATTGAGGGTGGCAAGGGTACAAAATGGTTCTGGGTGGGGGATTTCAGTATCCACCAACAAGCGTGGCTCAGCAGCAGTGATACTGGTTGAACTGGTTGGGTCCTAAAGGATATAACTGCTAGACTGGGTCTGTGACAGGTGTTGAGGGAACCTACAAGAGGAAAAAACATACTTGACTTCATCCTTACTAATCTGCTGGCTGCAGAAGCATCTGTCCATGACAGTTTAGGTAAAAGTGACCATCGCACTGTCCTTGTGGAGACAAAGTCCCACCTTCACATTGAGAATAACCTCCATTGTGTTGTGTGGCATGATCACCATGCTAAATGGTGATCAAACATGGCCTGGCATATCCCCACTCAACCATTACCATCCATCCAGGGGATCAACCCTGGTTCAACAGAGAGTGCAGGAGGGCATGCCAGGTACAGTATCAGGCATACCTGAAGATGATGTGTCAACCTGGTGAAGCTACCGAACAGGACCACATGCCTGCTAAATGGCATAAACAGCAAGTGACAGACAGAGCTAAGTGATCCCACAACCAATGGATCAGATCTAAGCTCTGCAGTCTTCCCACATCCAGTCATAAATGGTGGTGGACAACGAAACAACTCGCTGGAGGAGAAGGCTGCACAAATAGCCCCATCCTCAATGATGGAGGAGCCCAACACATCAGTGAAGAGATAAGGCTGATGCTTTCACAACAATCTTCAGTCAGAAGTACCGAGTAGATGATTCATCTCGGGCTCCTCCAGTAGTCCCCAGCATCACAGATACCAGTCTCCACCCAATTCAATTCCCTCCACGTGATATCAAGAAATGGCTAGAGGCACTGGATACTGCAAAGGCAATGGGCCCTGTTAACATCCAGCAATAGTACTGAAGACGTATGCTCCAGAGCATGCCGCTCCCCCAGACAAGCTTTTCCAGTGCAGTTACAACACTGGCATCTACTGACAATGGGGAAAACTGTCCTGTACACAAAAAACAGGACAAATCCAACCCGGCCAGTTACCGCCCAATCAGTCTACTCTCCATCATCAGTAAACTGATGGAAGGGGCCATCAAGCAGCACCTGCTCAGCACCAACCTGCTCGGTGACGCCCAGTTTGGGTCGCCAGGGTCACTCAGCTCCAGACCTCATTCCAGCCTTGGTTCAAATGTGGACAAAAGAGCTGAATTCCAGAGGTGAAGTGAGAATGACAGCCCTTGTCATCAAGGCCGCATTTGACAGAGTATCAAGGAGCCCTGGCAAAACTGGAATCAGTGGGTATCAGGGGGCAAACACGCCGCCGGATAGAATCATACCTGGCACAAAGGAAGATGGTTGTCGTTGTGGAGGGTCAGTCATCTCAGCTCCAGGACATCTCTGCAGGAGTCCTTCAGGGTAGTGTTCTAGGCCCAACAATCTTCAGCTGCTTTATCAATGACCTTCCCTCTGTCATAAGGTCAGAAGTGGGGATGTTTGCTGATTATTGCACAGCGTTAAGCACCATTCGCGACTCCTCAGATACTGAAGCAGTCTGTGCTCAAACGCAACAAGATCTGGACAATATCCAGGCTTGGGCTGACAAGTGGCAAGCAACATTCACGCCACACAAATGCCAGACAATGGCCATCACCAATAAGAGACAGGTCAAGAGGGCAGTGCCGAATTGGCTCTCGAGGTTGGGTTGGAAGGTTGATGAACAGTTCATCAACTTCACTAACACCTTCTCCTGACCTCAAGTTCACTTGAACCATGTCAGATACCTCCGTCCCCTTCCTGGACCTCTCCGTCTTCATCTCTGGCCATCGACTCAACATGGACCTCTACTTCAAACCCACTGACTGCCACAGATGCGTGGATTCCACCTCCTCCCACCGCCCTCTACTTTAAATCTTTACACCCAATTCACCCGCCTCCCCCTGTATTTGCTCCCAGAAGGGGCGATTCCACTCCAGGACATCCCAGATTGCTTCCTATTTCAAGGACTGCAATTTTCCCTCCCACGTGATCAACAATGCCCTCCATCGCATCTCCTCCACTTCCCGCACCTCTGCCTCGAACACCACCCCTCCAACTGCAACAAAGATAGAACCCCCGGTCCTTACCTTCCACCCCACTAATCTCCAGATACATCACATTGTCATCTGCCATTTCCATCATCTACAATCAGACCCCACCACCAAAGATATATTTCCTTCCCCACCCCTACTGGCATTCCACAGAGACCAATCCCTCTGCCACTCCCTCATTAGGTCCACAGTCCCCACCAATCCACCCTCCACTCCTGGCACCTTCCTTTCCTTCTGCACGCAGTATAAAACCTGGCCCACACCTCCCCCCTCACCTCCATCCAAGGCCCTAAAGGATAATTTCAAATCCAGCAGAGATTTTCCTGCACATCCTCCCACCTCATTTACAGCATCCATTGCTCTTGATGTGGTCTCCTTTACATTGGGAAGACTGAGCACCAACTCGTGGTGGAGTTCAGGGAACATCTCTGGTCCACATGCACCAAACAACCTCACCGTCCTGTGACCAACCACTTCAACTCCTGCTCCCAATCCCCCAACAACATGCAAATCCTTGGCCTCTTCCACCACCAAATCAAAGCCATCTGATGCCTGGAGGAAGAACGTCTCATCTTCCACCTCAGGACCCTACAACCACACATCATCAACATCGACTTCACCAGTTTCCATATCTCCCCTGCCCCCACCTCATCCCAGATCCAACCTTCCAACTCAGCACTACCCTCTTGACCTGTCCTACCTGTCCACCTTCCTTCCCACCTATCCACTCCACCCTCCACACTGACCGATGAAAAACACCTCCTACCTGCATCCACCTATCACCACCCCCACCCCCACCCCCACCCCTATTTATCTATCATCCACTCCTTCCTCCTCCACATTCCTGATGATGGGCTTATGTCCGAAACATCGGCTCTCCTGCTCCTTGGATGCTGCCTGACCCGCAGTGCTTTTTCCAGTGCCACACCTAGAGAGGTTTTTTAAAATCATGGATTGGGTAAAGAGACAAGATCTTTTCCCCAGGTGAGGGAGTCCAAAACTAGAGGGCATAGGTTTAAGGTGAGATGGCAAAGATTTAGAAGGGAATTAAGAGGCAACGTTTTCATGCAGAGTGTGGCGCGTATATGGAATGAACTGCCAGAGGAAGTCGTGGAGGCTGGTACAATTACAACATTTAAAAGACACCTGGATGGGTACACGAATAGGAAGGGTTAAGAAGGATTTGGACCAAATGCTGTCAAATGTGACTAGATTTATTTAGGATATCTGGTCAGTATGGATGAGTTGGACTGAAGGGTTTGTTTCCGTGTTGTACATCTCTATGACTATAGGACAAACATCTTCATTGATATGGAGGGTTTGTTGTATATAGGTTTAGAAGGGTCTGTTCCTAAGACTGTAAATGGTAGGAGTGGAAGTTGGCCATTCGGCCCATCATGTCTGCTTTGCCAATGAAGTCATAGCTGAGTTGATCATTTTCAACTCAATGTTCCCGCCTCTTCCCAATAATAGCGAAGGGATCTTGTTCAGTCCTGGGGGAGGGAAGGTGATATCTCAGTTTCCCATCTCATCTAAATGATTCACCATCATATCTCATCCAAATGTAGAAGACATGGTTAGTACGTTTGTGGACAACACCCAAAACTGGTGGCATTGTAGACAGTGAAGAAGGTTTTCTAAGATTACAAAAGGATCTTGATCAAATGGATCAGTGGGCTGCAAAGTGGCAGATGGAGTTCAGTCTGGATAAGTGCAAGATATTGCATTTTGGTACAACAAATGAAGGTAGAGTTTATACAACTAATGATAATGCCTTGGGTAATGTTGCAGAACAGAAGGATGTGGGGGTGCAGGTACATAATTCTTTGAAGTTTGTGTCACATATGGACAGGGTGATTAAAAAGGCATTTGGCACGCTTGCCTTTCATTGCTCAGTCCTTGGAGTGTAGGAATTGAGATGCCATGTTGAGGTTGTACAGGACATTGGCTTCTTCGGGAATACTGAGTCCAGTTCTGATCACCCAGTTATAGGATGGATATTATCAAGCAGGAGAGGGTTCAGAAGAGATTTACCAGGATGTTGGTGGGTTTGGAAGCTTTGAGTTATAAAGAAAGGCTGGATAGGCTGGGGCTTTTTCACTGGAATGTAGGAGGTTGAGGGGTGAACTTATAGAGGTTTAAAAAATAATGAGGGGCATAGATAGGGTTAATGGTAGTTGTCTCTTGCCTAGGTTGGGGGATTTCAGGTGTAAGAGGCACATTGTTAAGGTGAGAGGAGAGAGATTTACACAGAGGGTGGTTCACATGTGGAATGAACTTTGAGAGAAAGTGGTGGATGCAGGTAGAATCACAATGTTTAAAAGACATTTGGATAAGTACGTGAAAAGGAAAGGTTTGAAAGAATATGGGCTAAGAGCAGACAGATGTTTGAGACTATGTTCAGCATGGACTGATTGGACCGAAGGGTCTGCTTCTGTTCTGTATGACTCTGACTCTATGACCCCTGGCACTACACTAGGAGAGAGAGAGAGGGAGAGAGCATAGATGTTTTATGATCAAGTCTCTGAAATGGGACTTGATTTCAGAAACTTTAGAAAGGTAGGAATAGTAGCCACAGCTGTTGGGGGACTGAGTACTGTAACTTCTGTTATGAGAGTGTGTGAGAAAGCTGCAGAGTGCCGCTGCAATTCAATAATTTGTGAACTAATGAAATTATTGGAAGCTAATTATGGCTCCAGCAACAGATATAAATCAGTTTTAAGCACAATGGCATTTAACAGAGCCAAATTATTTTTGCAAGTTCCATTAAGAGCATATAAATTATGAGCAGAAAAAAGCTGTTCAGCTCCTTGAGTCTGTTCCACCATTCAATAAGATCATGTCTGACCTGACTGTGATCTGGCCTCCACTTTCCTCTCAATGCCTGGATTTCTTTGTCACCTTAAATTCTGTCGAATATGGCCTTGAATGTTTTCATTGACTCAGCCTCTGCTGCTCATTGGGAGGGAATTTCAAACACTGATAAACTTTGACAGAAGAGATTCCCCCTCATTTCCATTTTAAAGAGTGGACTCCTTGTTTTTAAATTCTGACTCCTTGTTCTAGATTCAGTCACAAGGGGAAACATCCTCCCCAGAATCTCCCTGTGAAGCCCCTCACGATCATACACTTCAATAATGATTTGGAGATGCCGGTGTTGGACTGGGGTGTACAAAGTTAAAAATCACACAACACCAGGTTATAGTCCAACAGGTTTAATTGGAAGCACACTAGCTTTCGGAGCGCCGCTCCTTCATCAGGTGATTGTCACCTGATGAAGGAGCATCGCTCTGAAAGCTAGTGTGCTTCCAATTAAACCTGTTGGACTATAACCTGGTACTTCAATAAGATTACCACTCATTCTTCCCAATTCCAATTGTACACGATCCATTCCTCACAATACAAACTCTTTTATCCATCAAACCATCTAATGTTCCTTCTCTGATCTGCCTCCAAAGCGAGCATGTTCCTCCTAATCTAAGGTGGCCAAAACATGGAACACAGAACATTACTCAGGAACAAGCCCTTTGGCCCACCAATTGCTGTGCTGTCCATGATGCCACGAATCCCAACTGCCTCCACATGGTCCATATCTCGCTAATCCATGTGTCTGTCTAAATGCCTCTTAAATGTTGCTACTGTATCTGCTTTTACCACCACCTCTGGCAACACATTCCAGGCACCTACCACCCTCCATGTAAAAAGACATATCTTACACATCTTTAAGTGTGCCCCTCTCACCTTAAACTTATGCCCCCTAATATTTGACATGTCCGCCTTGGGAAAACGTCTCCGACTGTCCGTGCCTCATAATGTTATATGCTTCTATCAAATTGCTCCTCAGCCTCCGATGCTCTAGTGAAAACAATTCAAAGTTTGTCCAACCTCCTTATAGTTAATGCATTCTATTCAGGCGACATCCTGGTTAACCTCTTTTGCACCCTTTCCAAAGTCTCTACATCCTTCCTATAGTGTGGGGACTAGAACTGCACACAGTACACCAAATGTGGCCTCACTAAATTCTTATGCATCTGCCAATTTTTATACTCAAAACTGAAACAATACTGATATGGTCTCACCATTGCCCCAAAACTTCCTAGCAAGACATTGCCATGAACCTTCTGCAATGCAGCGTGTCCCATTGTGCTACTCACAGATTATAATGGAAGAGATTCTCAATGGCCTTGTGAGTAAATTCACTCTAGTGCTGAGGCATACTGAGCTCTGGGATTTCAATCTCCAGCATGTGCTGTACCAGCTGGGAGAGGGTTGGGGTTTAAGAATAAGGGCACAGCAACTAGGCTGTTTGGCTGGTGACGCAGGAACAATCTACTTAAATTACCTCAAACGCAAAAGAGAATGACTAACCAGACAAAGAACATATTTAAAGAATATGGTGCTCTCCATTGTCGGGAGAGATTGAAGTGAATGGCATAATTTCCTTTATTAGATTAGATTCCCTACAGTATAGAAACAGGCCATTTGGCCCAACAAGTCCACACCAACCCTCTGAAAAGTAACCCACCCAGACCCATTCCCTATATTTACCCAATGCACCTAACACTATATGCAGTATAGCATGACCAATTCACCTAATCTGCACATCTTTAGATTGTGGGAGGAAACCCACACAGACAGTCACCCAAGGTGGGAATCAAATGCAGGTCCTTGGCACTGTGAGGCAATAGTGCTAACCACTGAGCCACCATGCTGCCTCATGGGATCTTACATGAGGAACCTTTATGAGGAACTTTACATGTATATGAAGGAGAAAGGAACAGAAAGAAATGCTGATAATGTGTTCTAAATAGGATGGGAGAAGGTCCAGGTTAAACACCAGCATTGACCAGTTGGGCTGAATGGCCTGTTTTAGCAATGTAGAGCTGACAGGAACAGAAATTGCACGTAAAATGAATACAATATTTCCTGAAAAGGTTTAAGACCAATATTGAAGTTGAATGATCTTTTTTGCCTTCAGTTTTTTTTAAAGAATAGCTTCCCACCTCATTAAAATGTCAAATTTAGAGTGGACATTTTCAGAGATTAATAAAGATTGGATGCATTACTGTGAGGCATGCATTTACTTGAAAAGATCTGTCAAGGGCAATGCTTCTATCAATTTAATGGAATTGGAAGAGGTAGATACTTTCACATAGAGTACTCGGAAGAGTTAAACCTTATGTATCAGCTCCAGTGATCCAAGGGAAACTAACATGCAATCAGAGTGGACCAGTCACTCACTGGATCTCAAAACGGTTTATTTGTTGTTAAATTTAAAATGGAACATGATTTATTTTGCAGTGATGGTGGCAGACTCAGAATAGCTTTAAAAGGACAAATGGACAAATGTTAGTTTCAATAAGAAGGTAAGTAAAAAATTGTGGGGAGGCCATTGTGACAAATTTTGATAGCGCCAACAAAGAGATTAGTAAATGGAATGAATGGCGTTCCTCTGTTGTAAAGGTTTGTGGGCATCTGCAGTCATTGTTTTTACCTCGATGTGCTACACCTGTCATCTAGTTTTGCTGTTCTCTAAGTCAATTATGTAACTGATGTGCCTTGAGTGAAACTAGAAAACATTTCTTTTTATCTTATAAATGACCCCATTGCCCTCCTGTACTCATAAGAGCTTGGGCATCTTGGGAGGCCTCCAAAAGAGCTAATATGTCTGCCTACATTACTAAATGTCCGTTTTTTCCAGAAAGTTTATTCATCCCACTGCATGTACAGTAGTGTGCCCACCGTCCAGTCTGTGGCAAAGCTGTCACTTTCAGAGATTATTTTGTCCCTTTTTTTAAAGAGATATTGTAAGGCAGAGGTGTGGAACTGGCTACTGAAGGTGGAGGCCTTGGGGCTTTTTTACAGCCTAAATGGAATGGCCAGTTCTTACAGACCAGGCTTTCTAGTTCCTTTTTAGATTCAGCAATCAGAAGTTGTTTGGGATCACAGAAGAGTCGGAAACTTCAGTGAATGATTTCTAGCTGCTACTTTCCTTGAAATCTCTCTTGATGTTGTTTCCTTCTGGATTGGAGAATTGCTTTAAGAATCTGTGTCTGAATTTGCCTTTTTGCCAAAGGGTGTGTTTGTGAGATGTTACTGTACTGGAATAGTTCATTGCTAAAAGTATTGTATCTATTATTTGGTTAGGTTTTCCAATAGTTAAGTTATTCTAAATTCTTCTTTCCTTTGTATTTTAGCTAGAGCATTTAAATGAATTGTGTTTTGCTTAATGTCGAGTAGTTTGACCAGTCACATCACATCTGGAACACTCATCTATCTTTAAAATAAGAAGAAAATGGGATCTGAGCAATCCTCTTAACACATTTTGAGGGGGTCTGGTCTGATCAATGTTTTCCTACAATATGCTCAGTCTCATTGTGCTGCTTCAGAATTTTTAGGATCTTCTGAAATCGGGATTATATTAACTTTACATGGATTTAGTAAAGGGAGGTCATGCCTGACAAACCTGTTGGAATTTTTTGAAGAGGTAACAAGTAGGTTAGACCAGGGAAACCCAGTGGATGTGGTCTATCTAGACTT
>NC_057749.1:14641835-14739825 GCF_004010195.1 Chiloscyllium plagiosum
CGAGGAATTAAGGGCTATGGGGAGAATGCTGGTAAGTGGAGCTGAAATGCGCATCAGCCATGATTGAATGGCGGAGTGGACTCGATGGGCCGAATGGCCTTACTTCCACTCCTATGTCTTATGGTCTTATGGTCTTTATTTCAGAAACATCTCACTGTAGCTTAATCTTGCCACAAGGCTGCAAGACAGAGTAAGATTATGTGACATTGCATGACCGTCTGGGATGAGGTATACTGTGTGTCAATAAAATGTCACAATTAAGCATAATCTCTTCTACCACACATTCAAAGCTCGCAGACATCAGATTTCCTCAGTCTAAGTGCTCCTAATGCTTTGGTATTTGACGTCTGGGTTTGGGGAGCGGGTTTTGGGGGCATCCTGTCTCACAGAAAAGACACACACAGTTAGATCTCCCTGGCAGATGTGGGGGTCTGAAACCCCATGCTCCCTAATACTCCCCCACTTACCCCTACCTCCATCGCCTGGTACTCAAAGCTGGGGCACCACATCAATCTATTTTTGTCCTTTTTCAGTCACCCTCTCAGCCTTCTTTTTTCAGGAAAATACACCCACAGCCTATTCAGTCTTTTCTAGAATCTTCGACATTTACAGCAAGAAATAAGGCCATTCAAACTCCCCCCCCCCCACCCCGCCCCATGTCTGTATTGCTGACAAAAAGCCAACAAGCCTAATCTCACTTCCTGTCTTATCTGTACCCCTATAGGTTGGAGTACTTTGTGCTGATATGCAGATGCATTTTAAATGCTTTGAACATGCTCTGACATGCCACCATTTCAGACAGTACCAGAAATCTCTCAGTGCCATCAGTATAACGTCCGATCACTGCACCCGTCACTTAATGTTAAAACACAAAGGCTTTCCTGATAGCTGTAACCTCAAAACAGCCTGAAAAATTATCTTCAGTTTTCACAGAAACCTCCAAAATGCACAAAGTTCCAACACCTTGGGTCTGGTCCAGTGCAAGAAATGTAGGATCTCTCGAAGGGATCAGCAAAATGTCGAAGGGAGGAGCTCAATATTTTAGTGTTGAAAAGAAAGATTTGTTCATACTATCAGTTGGACTAGTTTGCGAGGCTGACTTTCCCTCTTGACTGTACATTATTAATTTTGTTCCTATAACCTGGACCGCTCCTCTTGGACGTGCCTCTCCCCTTCTTACAAATAACACCTTGTAGTAATACGTGTTACAATTTTCAATGCTGCTTCAGGCTTTGATGGGCTTAACTGATTAATAGAAGTGCAGCGGGGCAGAGAATCATTCAGCCCTGTTGGCAGTCTATTCCTCTTGTAGTTTCTCCAATCAATGTTGTTAATTAAACCTTAACAGGACCATTTGTTACGGTGTGTAGATTTGCATACTTATCTGCTGGGATATTGGATTGAGAATGAGATTTCTAATGAATCATGAAAGATTTCTATTACTCTGCGGTTTCTTTTAACCAGCTTGATTACCACTTTAACAGTCCATATTTATCTTACTGAACACTAACTTTCTGAATAGTGTTGTGTTATCCCCCCCCCCGTACACGGGGAAATTTTATCTTCAAGGGGGGTTGCTGCTTATTAAAGCCAAGACAACTCTTTTCGGGATGAGCTTTGTCCTAGTCAGGGTGAAGGCTGATATTCCTGAAGAATGATCCAGAAAGACACCTAATTAGAGCAAGAAGCATTCTCATATGTCAAGTTACTTACAGAATCAATGGGAAGGGTCTTGTAGAGCAGTGGTGAATAGAACATAGAATGGTACAAGCCCTTCGGCCCATCATGTCTGTGCTGATCATGATGCCATTCTAAATAAAGCCAATCTGCCTGCACATGGTCCATATCCCTCTATTCTCTGCTTGCTCATGTGTCTGTCTAAAAGTCTCTTAAACATTGCTATTGTATCTGCTTCTACCACCTTCCCTGGCAGCACATTCCATGCAGCTATCACCCCTCGCACATCTCCCTTAAACTTGCCCTTTCATCTTAAATCTATGCATGCTCTTATTCAACATTATCATCCTGGGAAAAGCAATCTGACTCTCCAGACTAGTGCTGCAAAAGCATAGCAGGTCAGGCAGTATCCGAGGAGCAGGAAAATCGACATTTCAGGCAAAAGGCCTTCATCAGGAAGGTATTCATTCCTGATTAAGGGCTTTCGCCTGAAACATCGATTTTCCTGCTCCTCGGATGTTGCCTGACCTGCTGTGCTTTTCCAGCACCACTCTCATCTTGACTCTAATCTCCAGTCTGCAGTACCCACTTTCGCCCAATCTGACTATCGACCCTACTCATGAATTTTATCTACTTCTATCAGGTCACTCCCTCAGCCTCCGAAGCTCTAACCAAAACAATCCAAATTTATCCAATCTCCCCTTATAGCTAATACACTCCAATCCAGGCAATATCCTGGTTAACCTCATTTTCACCCTCTCCATAGTTTCCACATCCTTCCCATTATGTGGAACCAGAATGCACACAATACTCCAATTGTGACCCCTGGACCAGAAGGTCTGGATTCAAGACCTAAACATGTGTCATCACATGTCAGAACAGATTGCTTCGAAATATCTACTTCTGGATTCACGGCCTGTCCACATGACTCAGGAGAACCACTGGAATAGAGTCATAGAGGGATTGGGTGGAAAGAAGTAATTAAGAGTGGGAGGATGTTAGTGAGAAGCGTACAATTTGAGGTAGACCAGTTTGATCAAATGGTCTGTTTCTGTACTAGACATGCCATGTGATTCTATCTCATCAAACACTCCCAGGGCCGGTACATCTCTGATACAGAGTAAAGCTCCCTTTGCTCTTTTAAACTGAAAAGAAAGCTCTCTCTACATGGTCTTCAGCAAACACTCCCAGGAGAGGTACAGCATGAGGTTAGATGCAGAGTGAAGCTTCTCTACTCTTTTAAAATGCAAGTAAAGATCTCTCTACACTGTCTTCATCAAAGACTCCCAGGACAGGTACTGTACAAGGTTAGATATAGAGTAAAGCTCCCTCTCCACTGTCCCCATCAAACGCTCTCAGGACAGGGACAGTACGGGGTCAGATACAGAGTAAAGCTCCCTCTACACTGTCCCCATCAAACGCTCTCAGGACAGGTACAACACAGTGTTAGATAGAGTAAAGCCCCTTTCTACTCTTTTAAACTGAAAGTAAACCTCCCACTACACCGTCACCATCAAACACTCCACAGGGACAGCACGGGGTTAGATATGGAGTAAAGTTCCATCTATATTGTTTTCATCAAAGATTCCCAGGACAGAGACAACCAGGGGTTGGATGCAGGGAATATCACCTTCCACACTGTTCCAAAAGCATGACTGATGCACTAGAGTGGCCCTTACAGTACCACGTGATGGTCTTTCCTCTCCTTATTGACCAGATTTCTGAGTGCAATCGCAGTGTCTCCCTATTCGCCCTCTTGAAGCATGTTAAGCCCTTGTTGTCCTCTCTGAGGCTCAATAAACATCAGAGAACATCCATCACCTGCCACTGGGCCAAGTCTTGCAGAATTCACTGACAACTTTGTTTAGCCTAACCGACTGCTTACAATAAAGCTCTGCTAAAGGTCAATAAATCCAGAGTGACAGCATTAAATTCCACTTCCTCCATCCATCTACGGAAAACCACATTTCCTGAGATTGAATTGTGTGGGATTAAGTAACAGTTTCCAAAATTGAATTGTGCTTGGTGCACATTTCTAAACACATCGGTCTTTCCTGAGACAGCTCTTTAAGCTTTCTTGGCAGTTACGTTCTACGTTTCCTGAATCTCAAGGTTGCTGCAGTATTGTTATCTAACTCTCCAGTGAGCTATTCCATCCCATAATCTGGAGTTTATAATTATGTTAGATTATCGCATTGTGATATCGGTTGCACAGGGTGGATGTTGGGCAGTTTCCAGATAGATGGTTGAATAGTCTTGAACTAGGATTTGAGGCTGGGGCTATTTTCCCTGAAGTGTCAGGGGTGACTTGATAGAAATTTATAAAATCATGAGAGGCATGGATAGGGTGAATAGCCAAGGTCTTTCCCCAAGATAGGGGAGCCCAAAACTAGAAGGTTTTAAGGTAAGAGGGTAAAGATTTAAAAGGGATCTAAGGGGCAATTTTTTTACATGAGGGTGCTGTGTGTATGGAATGAGCTGCCAGAGGAAATGGTGGAGGTTGGTACAATTACAGCACTTAAAAGGAAGGGTTTAAAGGGATTTGCTGGCAAATGGGTAGATTAATTTAGGATATCAAGTCGGCATGGACGAGTCAGACTTAAGAGTTTGTTTCCATGCTATACATCTCTGTGACTCTATAATCGGATAGGACTGAGATAAGGAAAAATATCTTCATTCGGAAGCATGCAAATCTTTAGAATTCTTCGGTTGTGTGACTGGATGCTCAGTCATCAAATCCTTTCAACATTGGGATCAATAGACTTTGAGTTCTGAGGGAATGGAGACAAAGTGGAGTTGTTATAAAGAGTGATCTTATTAAATAATGGAGGAAACTTGAGGGACCAATCAGGCTTATTCCTCATGTTTCTGAAGCAGTCCTTTTTGTTCAATGGCCATCCTCAGATACATATGTTGTTCAGTTCACATTTCCAACAACACTCAAGAAGCTTGACATCATCCAGGACAAAGCAGCCTGCTTGATTGGCACCATATGCACAAGCACTCACTCACTCAACTACCGACACTCAGTAGCAGCAGTGTGTACTATCTACAAGATGCACTTCAGAAATTCACCAAATATCCTTGGACAGCACCTTCCAATACCATGGGCACTTCCACCTAGAAAGACAAGGGCAGCAGACAGAGTCCTACAGCATAGAGACAGGCCCTTTGGCCCAAACTGGTCCATGCTGACCAAAATGTCTATCCACACTAACCCCATTTCCCCTCACTTGGCCCATATCTTTCTAATCCTTTCCTATCCATGTATTTATCCAAATGCCTTTTAAATATTGTTAATGTGCCCGCCTCAACCACTTCCACTGGCAGCTTATTCCATATGTGTACCTCCCTCTGTATATAAAAGTTGCCTCTCAGGTTCCCTTTTATTCTTTCCCCTCTAACCTTAAACTGATACCCACTAGTCTTCAATTTCCCAACCTTGAGAAAAAGATTGAGTGTATTCATCCTATCCATGCCTCTCATGACCTTATACACCTTGAAAAGGTCTCCTCTCAGCCTCCTACGCTCTAAAGAAAACAGTCCTAGCTTGTCCAACCTCTCCCTATAACTCAGACCCTTGAGTCCTGGAACATCTTGTAACTTTCTTTTGCACTCCTTCCAGTTTAGTAACATCCTTCCAGTAACAAGGTGACCAAAACTGAACACAATACTCCAAGTGCAGCCTCACAAACGACCTGTACAACTGCACCATAACTTCCCAACTTCTATACTCAATGCCCTGACTAATGAAGGCCAGTGTGCCAAAAGCCTTCTTCACTGCCCTGTCTACCTGTGACTCCACTTTCAGAGAACCGTGAACCTGAACTCCAAGGTCCCTCTGTTCCACTACATTCTTAAGGCCTTACTATGCAACATGAAACTCCTACCTTGATTTGACTTTCCAAAATGTATAACCTCATACTTACTTATATTAAACTCCATTTGCCATTTCTGAGCCCAAATCCACAGCTGATCAAGATTCTGTTGTAATTTCTGATAACCTTCCTCACTGTCCGCGATACCGCCTATTTTAGTGTCAACAGCAAACTTACAAATTATGCCTTGTACATCCTCATCCAAATCATTGATAATCGATAACAAACAGGAATGGGCCCAGCACCGACCCCTGAGGCACTCCACTAGTCATGGGCCTCCAGTCCGACAAACATCCTTCTACTATTACCCTCCGCTTCTACCATCAAGTCAATTTTGCATCCAATTTGCCAGCTTGCCCTGGATTCCATGTGATCTAACCTTCCAGAGCAGCCTAACATGTGGAACCTTATCAAAGGCCTTACTGAAATCCATATGGACCACATCTACTGTCCTGCCCTCGTCAACCTTCCTGGTCACTTCATCAAATTTGTGAGGTATGATCTCCCACTCACAAAGCCATGCTGACTACTCCTAATCAAACATTGTCTTTCCAAATGCATGTATATCTTATCCCTCAGAATCTTCTCAAGTAACTTACTTCTCAAGATGTTAGTCTTATTGGTCTATAGTTCCCAGGCTTTTCTTTGCAGCCCTTCTTGAGTAAGGGCACAACATTCGCTACGCTCCAGTCTTCCGGGAACTCACCCATGGCTAACAATGATGCAAAAATATCAGCCAGGATCCCTGCAATTTCTTCTCTAGCCACTTGCACTGTTCTTGGATATATCTGGTCTAGGACCAGGAGATTGATCCACCTTCATACACTCTAATACATCCAATACCTCCTCTACTGTGATATGGACTGTCCTGAAGGTATCACCACTAACTTCCCCAAGTTCCCAGGTCTTCATGTCTTTCTCCATGATAAACACAGAGGAGAAATATCCATTGAGAATCTCGTCCATCTCTTGCGGTTCTACACATACATGTCTATTTTGGTCTTGAGGGGCCCTATTCTTTCTCTGGTTATTCCTTTTTCTTTACTATAATTAAAGTCCCTCTTTGAATTTCTCAGCCAAGGCTATCTTGCACCCCCTTTTCACCCTCTTGATTTCCTTCCTCAGTAAACTCCTGTATTCCCTGTGTAGCTCTAGGGATTCCCTTGATCCCAGCTGCCTGTATCTGAGCCACTCCTCCTTTCTCTGGTCAAAGCCTCAATATCCCTTTGTCATCAGATACATTGGAAGTTCCCTTCCAAGCCACGCCCCATCCTGACTTGGAAATATATCGCCATTCCTTCACTGTCACTGGGTTAAAATCCTGGAATTCCTTCCCCAGTGACATTGCGGCTTATCCCACAGCAGGTGGACGGTAGCGGTTCAAGAAGGCAGCTCACCACCACCTTCTCAAGGGCAGCTAGGAACTGGCATTAAGTACTGGCACAGCCAGCAATGCCCACATTCCACAAATGAATTTTTAAAACATTTATGGGAGATTGGCCAAATGAGACTAGATTTATTTAGGTTATCTGGTCGGCATGGACAAGTAGGACCAAAGAGTCTGTTTCTGTGCTATATGACATCTCTAAGACTCTATGATTCCAAGTCAATACTCCCTATGCTCCAGTCCACTTTAACATTTGTGGATCCTTTAAAGAGTTTTACTACATTGAAAATTTATTGAGTCCTGAGGGTCTCTCTGTGTCTGACAGCAGATTTGCTGGTTAATGAGTTAGCTAATGTTATTGTTTCTAATATTAATTCATCATTTATTTCTTACTCAGCATCAAAGCAGCACAGATTCGGGCCTGTGGGGGATTTCAATTAAGCGTTAAAGAAACGACTTCAGTGGCCGATATGACTATATTTATGCATTTCATTGTTTCCTGTGAAAGTTTATAGAATGTGAAAGTAATATCACACAGAGCGAGGCCTTTTGACCCATCGAGTTCTGCTGTTTTTAACAAAGGACAATCCAGTTAACCCACACCCTGGCTCTTTTCCCAAAATCCACATTTCTTTCCCCTTGAAGTTTTGCATCTTAATTGTGGCATGATACCCATTGCACACAGAAACATAAAAACAGAAGGAGGCCATTCAGCCCCATTCAGGCACGTTCCAATGAGGTCATGGCTAATCTGCAGCCCATGGACCCATCTTCTTACCATTGAATTATTTCTCAATTTAGAAATTGTACATTTAGAGTATTGATTAAATAAATGCTCCTATTCAATAAGTTGTGTTTGGAGAGTGTAGCTTCAAAAGGTAAATTACAACTGGGTACAAAAGAAGCCCAGTTCTGAGGAAGGGTCCCTGGACCCGAAATATTAACTCTAATTTCTCTCCACAGATGCTACCAGACCTGCTGACCTTTTCTAGCCATTACTGATTTTGTTTCTGATTTATAGCATCTGCAGCTCTTTCAGTTTTTACAAAAGATGAAACACCTGCTATCCAGTTAAAATAGAAAACCTGAGGCATGCATACACTCACAGAATACTGCATGGGATTAGATACAGAATAAAGCTCCCTTGACACTGTCCCCCATCAGACACTCCAGGACAGGGACAGAATGGCGTAAGATTCAGACTAAAGCTCCCTCAACACTGTCCCCTTCAAACACTCCCAGTTCAGGGACAGAATAGTGTTACACACAGAGTAAAACTCCCTCAACACTGTCCCCATCAAACACTCCAGGGACAGGGACAGAATAATGTTAGATACAGAGTAAAGCTCCTTCAACACTGTCCCCATCACATACTCTAAGAACAAGAACAGCTTAGGGTTAGATATAAAATAAAGCTCCCTCTACTTTTTTAAACTGAAAATAAATCTCCCTCTTCACTATTCCCATCAAAACTCCCAGGACAGGGACAGAATGGTGTTAGATACAGAGTAAAACTCACTGTACTCTTTTAATCTGAAAGTAAAGCTCCTTCTCCACTGTCCACATACAGCATAGAGTGAGACATAGAGTTAAATGGTCTGTGGCAAATTCAGTGAAATTACATTGTGTCACTAGTTTAGGTAAGCCTTAAAAAAAACACGAGAAACACATAAAACATCATTTGAACCATCCCCTAAAACAAAAGCAAACATTGCTGATGTTGGAGATCTGCAACAGAAACAGAAGGTGTTGGAGAAGCTCAGCAGGTTTGTTAGGATCTGTGAAGAGAGAAACCGAGATAGCGTTTTGTGTCACAAGTTACCCTTTTTTGGAACTGTCCTTCTTCAAACAACGCAGCGGTCAACAATGTTTGCGGATGACATTGTACATGGTTGGCATGTTAAGAACATGTATCTGAAGAACTAAAGAAAATTCTGGAAGACATACTTCAGGATGACCCTGGGGGAAAAGAATTGAGTGAAGTTGAAGACTTGAACAGAAAGAATGGTTTCAAACAGCTGAGTTCAATGGTGAGGAACACTGGAAATATGGAAAGGGAAGCTTGTCAATGGATTAGCTCTGGTTGGACGATTTGGGAAAATTCTCATGAGTGTTGTGTGAGAGAAAAATATTTCTAAAAATGAAAGGAACAAGTTAGAAGATTGATGTGACACAAGCTTTGTTATATCATAGACAGAAGTCACATGACACCAGGTTATTGTGCAACAATTTTATTTGAAATCACAAGTTTTCAGAGCACTGTTCCTTCATCAGGTGAAGTCAAGAAGAGGAAGGGGCGACTGGTAAGACGGGATGAAGAAGGGTGATTAACCAGCCCTGTGGTGACCCCAAGAAAATGAAAAGCTGAAAGAGGGGGTAAATATGTACCCCATGACTCAGATATGAATATAAGCTGAACATTTGTGTCATTGAATAGCACCCATTTTACCAAATGTAACTCACAGCTGATACACATTTTTTAAATTTCAAAAATGCATTTTATTTGTAAAAAGAATCTTTGTATATATACCACAGTCACAAGTGCAGTTCAGTTCTGTATAGTAGCATATCAAGGAAACAAATAAGCATTGGAGTTTGATTCTATCCAAACAAACCAACAACATCTCTTACACGTACAAGATTATATTTACATGTATTTGAGGCACTAACTGAACAGACCCCCATTTAACTTTGGCAGAAAGACTCCAACAGTGGTCTTTTCCACTGTGCTTGGTGGCAGCTGCTCCAAGCTTTAGTGAGTCCCTTTATTTCAAACACATACTTTATTCATAAAAAAATCTTAGTATATATACATAGTCACAAAATGCATTCTTCTAGTTTTGTACATTCGATGTATGTACATCGATTTTGTACGTTCTTCTAGTTCCCTCACTACATCTGTGAAGGGTATAGCTTTGTTCTAGTCTGCTGGTCTCTCCTCAGTCCTTTATCTCAGTGGTTTAAGAAGTGATACTGGTGAGTTATTTGACTACAGCTAGTAATATGGCACTGTAGCTGAATTATTGTAATCACAATCTCGAGACTTGAGCTTATGATCCAGAGACAATGTATATAGAGCCTACCACAACAGCTAAGAAATTTTAATTCAGTCAGTCAAATAAGTCTGGAACAGAGAGATGGTGGTAACAGTGGCAACCAACTGTATTGCTGTATTGAATTGCCTGTATTGCTGGAAAAACCAATCTGATTCATTAATGTCCTGAGGGGAAGGAATTCTGCCATCCTTAACCACTGTGGGCTACAACACGATAACCACAGTGATGTGGTGGACTCCACTACTCAACCTTCATCAATCTTCTTTGTCACTTCTTCGAAAGACTCAATCAAGTTAGTGTGACACAATTTCCCACACATGCCAACTACCCATAATCAGTCCTTGCCTTTCCAAACTATTCTGTCAAATGGCTTAGCAAGACACCCAATTGTATGGAAGAAGGCAGCTCTCCCCCAGGTTGTTGGTGGCAACCAGGAATGGGAACTAAACATTGGTCTCATCAGCAACACCCATATTCTGTGAACAATGTTTTTGAAGAAGTGTCTTTTTTGATCCACAGTCATGAAAGAAAGGAGGTTGCAATGCACTCCGTTTTTAAAGTAGAGTTATGTAAAAACCTGTTAAGCTTTTCTGTGGAAGTGACTGTTTTGCTTTAATACCTTAACCTGCGGATTTG
Source organism: Chiloscyllium plagiosum (assembly GCF_004010195.1). Taxonomy (NCBI): domain Eukaryota; kingdom Metazoa; phylum Chordata; class Chondrichthyes; order Orectolobiformes; family Hemiscylliidae; genus Chiloscyllium; species Chiloscyllium plagiosum. The sequence goes on from NC_057749.1 coordinate 14,652,470, forward strand.
CTATAATGTCTGTGACATTTTGGGCTGCTACTCATCTACTAGTCTGTAAGAAGCTTTAATTGGACTTTATTGTATTATCCATGTGGTTGTTAATTGTGTTTGGCTGAGCAGTGATAACTGTGAAGTACAGGCACCCTGACAGGTACTAATTGTGAAACCAGCTGGATTGTAAAGTAATTTGTATTTTATATGATAGGTAACAAATTGAAAAGGACAACAAAGAGTCACATTGCTGTCACTTCCTCGTTGAATTGCAAGTGTTTAAAAACAAGGTTAATGAAAAATATCTGTCGAGATACATGTGCTTGCAGTGGAATGAAGATTAGCCAGTTTAAATGTCTTTAAAATGGTATATATCATCCTTATTTGTGACACTTCCTTCCTGTCACATTGTCTTTTCACATCTTGTCACTACCATCTTTACTATTGCATTGTTGCTACTAAAGAAGTGATTGAGGTATACAGCAAAGATGCATGGAAAGGGGAAGCTAGTTACGTATAAGAGGGAGAAAGGATAGAAAGTTATGCTGAAGGGGTTATGTGAAGGGGGATGGGTGGTGACAGGAGGCTTATTCAGGGCTTAAATGCCCACATAGACCAATTGGTCCGAATGGCCTCTTGACGTGCTGTTGTACCTAGGTAAAGCACCAGACCTCAGACTCGGCATGAACATGCCTCGCAGATTCACTGAGGTTATGAAAAATATAGTCTGAAATTCCCCGTACACCACATATCACATATCACTATAAAATTCACTAAAGAGGAAGAAAACAACAACAAACTGCCATTCCTAGATGTCACAGTAGAGCGAAGAGCCAATGGGGAACTTCAAACCAGCGCCTACAGGAAAACATCACATACGGACCAAATATTGAACTACAGAAGCAATCAACCCAACATCCACAAACGTAGCTGTATCAGAACATTATTTCAATGATCCACCACACACTACAGCACAGAGGAACTATGCAGAGCAGAGGAAAATCGCCTATACAGTGTTTTCAAAAAGAATGGGTAGCCAATGATCACAGTCCGCAACAAACCCAAACAAGCAGACAAAACGCATCCAGAAACCACAGCCACTCACCCTTATATCAAAGACATCTCAAAAATGACTGCCAGACTACTTAGACCTCTTGGCATCATGGTAGCCCACAAACCCACCAACACACTAAAACAGCAGCTAATGAACTTGAAAGACCCTATACAGACAACAAGCAAAACTAATGTCATTTACAAAATACTGTGCAAGAAGTGTAACAGACACTACATTGGACAAACAGCCACCAAGATATATGAACATCAACTAGTCACAAAACGACATGACCCACTCTCACTAGTATCCTTACATACAGATAAGGAAGGACACCACTTTGACTGGGACAACACATCCATCCTAGGACAAGCCAAACAGAGACATGCACGAGAATTCCTAGAAGCATGGCATTCCAACTAGAACTCTATCAACACAAACATTGACTTGGACCCTATTTACCACCCCCTGAGTATAAGAACAGGAAATGACATTACCACAGGAAATGACATTACCATAGGAAATGACATCACCAACCCAAGGAAACCCAAACACATAAATAGAAAGCAGAAAACACGAGCAGTGCTTCGTCCAGAGGCTCACTGAAAATGTTACCTAGTAGGGTGATGAAATGTCTGAAAATGAACCTTCCAGCTCAGCGTGCAAACCTACATCAAGACATATCACCCTTTGCCTTCTCCCTCAGGTTAAACTCACCACTAATTATCTCTGATGAGAGACCAACCTGATGGTCCTCTGGGACTATACCTTTACATTTTACCTCGCAAAATACTGGAGTCAGAATATCTGCAGCCTGTTAACTGAGCTATGTATGAGCCTTATAATGATTTAATGAAAACAACTTCATCCTTTGAAAAATATACATTTTTTAATCCTTTCATGGGGTGTGAGTGACGATTACAAGGCCAGCCTTTATTGGTTATTTCTAATTGACCACGAGAAGATGGCGATGAGCTGCCTTCTTGAACCACTGCAGTCTACTGTTAATCCAGACTTTACATGGTATAATGCTCCTAAGCCTATAAACTAGTCCTATGGGCATTTCCTTCTCTGTCATGCTCCAAATGTCACAACATAATTTTCTGTTCTACTTTCAAAAAGGAAATGTAAAATGAAAGTAGACTCTGACACTTCCAATGTCAAGGCTGACAACTACTGCACCCAGTGCATTTCTATCATACTTTATGCATTAGATTTTAAAATGTGACAAGTAAAATAAAATGAGAAAGAAATCCAATCTCAAAACACACAGTAGGACTGTTGGCAGTGACTGTGCCATGGATATCTTTATAGGGTTTGTACAGTTGGGCCAAGACTTACTGGAGTTTCATCCAGAATTTAATTCATTGGTGTTTCACGTAAGCTATCCTTAGTACGAATCACTCTGTTGTGCAGCAGTGTACAGTGCTGTCAAAAGAAAGCAGCTTGTATTTTGCACCAGGAATTGTGCACTAAAGACATTTTTCCAGATGCATTGTGATCGTGCTCCAGATATAGACTAGAGGAATTCACACGCTCACACACGCTCACACACGCACGTCAATTTGAATTAAGTATCCCCATTCAATTTCCAAACCTTCTTCATCCACACTGTAGGCAATCTAATCTGATCATCTGTGTCTGTGTGTGTGTGTGTGTTTTTGAATTCCTCTAGGTATATCTGGAGGACAATCACAATGCATTTGGAAAGATGTCTTTGTTTCACAATATTCCATTAAAACTTTTTGACAAAATTCTGTTCTAATATCTCTTTAGATAGTTTCTTTGACAATACCTTCATCTTTTGACAGCACCTTCCAAAGCCACAGCCCTTATCATCTCGAAGGACCAGGGCACTAGATTCATGATGTCACAACCCTAATGGGAAAGATGCACTGGAAATGAAGCTCCACTATTCCATGAGTCATCATAAATGTATAAATGACCAATTTAATCGATAAGATGGTTATTTTGCCTGTCTTTGACCATTATCTTAGAATAAAAAAAGTCTAGCACCAAGTTGCATCAAGAAACCAAAATATATTTATTTTAATAATCTTATCCTTTAACAAATGGCAAAATGTTAGTTAGTGATGTTATTAGTTGCTAATATGCAAACTTAAACTATAGCCTCATTAAATCCAAACGTGTGCACATGCATTCAAAAACATGACAGACAAGCCGTACAGTTCTGCAGGAATATCTCAAATGGAAAGCAGGCAGAAAGGAACAAGTTTGTAGATCAAGAGACCAAACCGTGAAGGGTAGAGTAAAAAAACGAAGGAACTGCGGATGATGGAAATCAGAAACAAAGACAGAAATTGATGGAAAAACTCAGCAGGTCTGGCCGGATCTGAAGAGAAATCAGAGTTAATGTTTTGGGTTTAATGACCCTTCCTCAGGAGGGATGAATGATGTGACTTTCTAAGTTCTTTTAGTTTCTGGCACTGACCAATGTCACATCGTTGTTGACTGTAGCTAGTCAGTCAGATTGGGGTTTTTGCTTGAATTAGAGATTCTTCCTGTTAGAGTCTTTGAATGCCATTTCTTTCTTCCCCCCACTGTATGAGAGAGAGAGAGAATCATAGAATTGTACATCATGGAAACAGATCCTTCTGTCCATCTCGTCCATGCTGACCAGATATCCTAAACTTATCCTGTCCCATTTGCCAGCATTTGGTCCATATCCCTCTAAACCTTCCTATTCATGTACCCATCCAGATGCCTTTTAAATGTTGTAATTGTACCCATCTCCATTACTTCCTCTGACAGCTCATTCCATACATGTCAACCCTTTGCGTGAAAAAGTTGTCCCTTGGGTCCCTTTTAAATCATTCCTCTCTTACCCTAAACCTTTGCCATCTAGTTCTGGACACCCCCAATCCAGGGAAAAGACCTTGTGTATTTACCTTATCCATGCCCCTCATGATTTTATAAACCTCTATAAGGTCACCCCAATTTGTACCAGCCTCCACCACACAAGCACCACCCTCTGTGTGAAAACGTTGCCCCATAAGTTCCTTTTAAATCTTTCCCACTCATTCTACACCCCTACCCTGGGGAAAAGACCTTGTCTATTCACCCTATCTATGCCCCTCATAACTTTATAAACCTTGATAAGGTCACCCCTCAGCCTCTGATGCTCCAGAGAAAATAGCCCCAGCCTATTCAGCCTCTCCTTATAAGTCAAACCCACCATCCCTGGTAACATCCTTGTAAATCTTTTCTGAACCCTTTTAAGTTTAACAACACCTTTCCTATAGCAGGGAGACCAGAATGTAGTATTCTCAATCTCCTGTACAGCCAGTGTTTCTCAGTTCTGTGAGAAATTGTAACTTAAAGCAAATTTAAAAGCTGTTGCTGGGCATTTTTCTTTTCAACTCAAAGGGACCTGGTGCCAGTTAGTTTCACAAAAGTATCAAATCCAGCTTTTCTAAAAGTGAAATCCTTTTGTGTAACCAGTAAGTAAACAGCATAGAATGTTGCTTTTCCTTCAGGTTATAAAAAGAACTCTTCATTCCCTGCAACATCGCAGTCCAAACTTCCATTTTTCCAGGTTATATTTCGAAAAAGAAATCTTCACAAAGGGAAAGCCACCACTTGCAAATTCCCCTCTGAGCCACAAACCATCCTGACTTGGAAATATTCTGTCGTTTCTTCGTTGTCAGTGAGTCAAAATCGTCAAACTCCCTTTTGTAATGGCACAATGGTAACTGTATGCTGCATGGACTGCCTGAAAGCAACTCGCCACCACCTTCTGCAGGGCATTAAGGGATGGACAATAAAAGCGGGCACGCCCAACAATACCCTGAGCCAATTATTTTTTAAAAGTCTATTGTGAAGTTTTATTTGGTTACAGCCCTGTAAGAGCTTCGGGGATGATTTCCTGTGCTAAAAGGTGCTCTCTAAATGCACAATCAAAACCGTGGATGCTGTAAATCAGAAACAAAAAGAGAAATTGCTGGAAAAGCTCAGCAGACCTGGCAGCATCTGTGGAGAGAAAACAGAGGTAGGGTCCCTGGACCCGAAACGTTAACTCTGATTTCTCTCCACAGATGCTGCCAAACCTGCTGAGCTTTTCCAGCAGTTTCTGTTTTTGTTTCTAAATAAAATACACATTGTTCTCCAAATACAGCAGTGATTCTCAGGTTCCTTCTTGTCCACTGTGCTGAGTATCACATTCAAATGTTAAACTCAGTTTCCAGTCAATACATAGAATGTAAATCAGAACAGCACTGGAACGAGCCCTTCGGCCCACGATATTGTGCCAAACATGATGCCAAATTAAATTAATCCCTTCTGCCTGCCCTTGGTCCATATCTTTCCATTCCCTGCATCAAGCTAAATGCCACTGCTCATTTGTCATATATTGCTTGCTAATTTCCCTTACCTATTTTTGCACTGGGACTGAGGGAGTTAATAGTGCTTATACAACTTACTACCTCTAGGATCTTATGCTCATTTAAACATATCTACGTTTTCAAAGATATGAAGAGATAGAAGAAATTCAATTACTTGTGCCAGACATGGGTTATCAGCTCTATAAATGAGGATGTGATACCATAAAGCACATAGCGTGAGATCAGGGGTGTGATACTTTAATAAGATTTACTGAGCATTCAGGGCTAGCAGTAGGCCACTGGTATCCTGAGGCTTTTCAAACAATGATGGACGCACATCTCATTAGCTTCCCAGAACAAACCTGACATCAGTGTCTCAGTCAGACCACTTTCAAACAGGACTGATCACTTCAAGAGGGTTTTAACCAGTTCTGATAGTCCGGCAGAGTGATGCAGGTAGAGAAGGCTGGTGACTGAGGTTAATGCTTAATTCAATATAAACAAGTCCACTTCTGATTCTGGTGAAACGTGCTTCAATGGGTGTGAAATGATTTTTCTCTCCCGCGAGCTCAGCCAGGACTGACCCAGTGACATTTGGCCTCCATACACTGGACCGACCTGGAGTTGGGAAGGGAAGAATCCACCAAGATTCTCACGTTAATCATACAATAATGATTCTTGGGAATGCCATGCAAAGGTAAGATCACGTAAACACAGAAATCAGGGTAAGGAATTCTATCATGTTACCCTCTTCCATAAAGATGTTAATGGAGTGCCATGTGATCCGATAGCCTAGCACAACTGCAGATTGAGCCTAAGATCATTGTGCCTTTAAGAATTCATTGCAACGGAGGATTATGTCTTAATTCTCCATTTAGGTTTTGTGATGATTGTAACTTTTATTTGGGGTGTGTCCACATTGACATCTGGTCAATCATACTATTTGTTAGTGTCATTGTTAAGTTCAGGGTGGGGGAATATTATTTGTTTTTGAGTGCATTTAAATAGAGAACAGCAGCGACACTGGATGGTTGCTGAGAACTGTGAGACTGAGCAAGTTAATAAACTCTCTCCACGAAGAAAGCATGAGCATCTCGATTTCACCAGCTGGCTTGGATTTTACTAGCAAACTACAGTACAGCAGAATGGCAACAGTATTCTCTTCATAATCCAAACTGGATTTTTCTTTATTCATTGGTGGAATGTCAGCATCACTGGCTAGACCAGCATTTATTGCCCAAAGGGCAGTTAAGAGTCAACCACATTGCTGTGGGTCTGAAGTCACATGCAGGCCAAACCAGGTAAAGACAGCAGTTTCCTTCTCTAAAGAACATTAGTAAGCCAGACAGTTTTTTCCAACAATTGACAGCAGTTTCATGATCATCATTAGACTGTTTTAAAAATTTATTTCAAATGCCACCATGGCAGGATTTGACCCCAGGTCCCCAGAACATTGCCAGGGTCTCTGGATTAAAAATCTAGCAATAATGCTACTAAAACATTGCCTCCATAAAACACATGGACAATCCCGAGTAAATTAAAGAAGCCACCTGAAAGTCTCTTTAGTTTTGGATGAAGGTACAAAATGAAATTAAATAGCCTTTTTGGTGAAGAAACCAATACATATACATGAGTAGTGTGATTGGTGGAGCAGTGAGACTTGATAAACAGTGCCCTCCTCCCATCACAATTCTGATGCCACCCAAAACCAGTTTTTACATTTATTTCAGTTGATCCATTTGGGCACAATGATAGTGCCACATTTCACAAAAGAGGGTATCCTCAATGTGGAGGCAGGGATGGTGACCATGTTGCCTGGGAAATGGACGCTCAGGTATAACTGTGCGAGATGACTTTCGGGCTGTTGCCTGATAGTCTGAGGGGAGTAACTCACAACTTTGACACAGGCCTCCACATGTTCATAAGGAGGGTTTTGCAAGGTTGACAGCGTTCCGCATACTGCTGGGTGGTCCATCTGCTTTCATTCTTTTTAACAGTAAAGTAACATTACCAGTTTCTTACCAGACTGTAAGGCTGCTCTCCATTGTAGAGAGCTGAAAATGTGTTGCTGGAAAAGCGCAGCAGGTCAGGCAGCATCCAAGGAACAGGAGAATCGACGTTTCAGGCATAAGCCCTTCTTCAGGAATCCTGAAGAAGGGCTTATGCCCGAAACGTCGATTCTCCTGTTCCTTGGATGCTGCCTGACCTGCTGTGCTTTTCTAGCAACACATTTTCAGCTCTGATCTCCAGCATCTGCAGTCCTCACTTTCTCCTCCTTTGTAGAGAGACAACTGAAGGGGAGTGTTAACCTGAGAGTCACCACACTAGAGGCAAGGGCTGAGGTTAAGAAGATGACTTCAGCTGGAGCAGGATTTGAACCCATTCTGCGTTGGCAACCAGCTGTCCAGACAACTGAGCTAACCTATCTGGCCTTTTTTATACAATTGAACAACTTGATAACCCATTTTACACAGCAGTGAACAAGTAACCAGACTGCTGATTAATTGGACCTTTGGTGAATTTCTGTACTGCATATTGCTGGTGGTACACACCGCTGTTACTGATTAGATAGATTAGATTAGAGGTGATGGCGGCAAATGTTTCTTTGCTAAAGTCCAATAGTGAAACAGCTGGGATTTTGTAACAATCACCATGGTTACATGGTTACTATTGGCCAGCTTTTCATTCCAGACTTATAAAATGAAAGGAATTCAAATTTCACCATCTGTTGAGATTCCAGCCCATCTCCCCAGAGTATTAGCATTGGTGCTATGGAAATGCAAATCTCCTCTCATAAGTTAACATTAATACTTTAGTTAACAAAATCACACAATTTCAACTTCACTTGGATTCTCTTCTAGACAAGTCGACACAGTTGCACACTCACACGCACATTGCTCGCTTACACACACACATACACACACAATCTCACATACACACAAAACATCATACTATTTTAGTGACAATATCACACTCCTATAAATGACTTGGATGGGTTTACACATGTATATTATATTATGTGTACCTATCCTCCACTGACTGCAGTTTGCTGGAGTTGTTACCCTGTTCCGATTAGGGCAAGTTGCTTTAGCCTCTGTTAAGAGTTCTGTCTCCTCTGGTTCAAAGAAGCTTTTTCAACTAGATGCGTAGACTAACATAATTCACACCGTGCAAGTCAGGAGTGTGATGGAATACTCCCTACTTGCCTGGATGTGTGTAGCTCCAACAACATTCAAGAAGCTTAACACCATCCAGGACAAAGCAGCCCACTTGATTGGCAGCACATTAACAAACGTCCATTTCCTCCACCATCGACGTTCAGTAACAGCGGTGTGTACCACCTGCAATATGCAGTACAGAAATTCACCAAAGGTCCTCAGACAGCACCTTCCAAATCATGACCACTTCCAACTAGAGGGACATAGGCAGCAGATACATGGGAACACCACCCCCTTCAAGTTTTCCTCCAAACCTCTCATCGTCCTGACTTGGAAATACGAGACCATTCCTTCACTCTCACGGGGTTAAAATCTTGGAGTTCTCTTCCTAACAGGATTGTGGGTCAACCTACAGCACTTAAACTGCAGTGGTTCAAGAACGCAGCTCAACACCACCTTCTCTGAGGGCAACTAGGGGTGGGCAATAAATGCTGGCCCAGCCAGAGATGTCCACATCAGCTCCCCTGATTGAATTAGAAAAAGATCCATCAATTTGACTGACACAATGATGTCAATGAACATGCTGAGTGTGACCCAGTTCTGTGAAGAACTAGTCAAAGAATCCGCAATGTCAGAACTCAGTTCTTCAATGTGTGAGAGTGTTACACTCTAGTGCATGCAGGTAGGAGCGCAGTTAATGGGCAACAAGACTCCGGGATGCCATTGTGTCAACATCAAGTCATATGCATTTGCCAGGACACGTGGAAGTGGGCCTATTCTATCCAAGGAAGGTCAGTGCTGGACTTTACAGAATAAATCTTCAGACTAGAATTGTATGGAGTATTTCTTCTACGGAGCTGAACTGAAAATCAGTTAGTGTGTCTCAATGGTTTGTTGCCTTTAATGTCAGATGTCTAATATAATTCTGTAACCAGCGTGATGCTAACCTTTCAAGAAATGAAACATGCCATGCTTCCTTTTTAGTTGGGAGCTATAAATGTCAAATTTAATTCATAAATTGGGGAGGAAAAGTGAAGAGATTTAATTCATCGATTCATCGAGAATTGCCTAAATGGATGTGGGCTGAGATGACAGCGCAAATCTTAGAGTCAAAACAATCTTTAGTTCCTTTAGTCTTCAGTTGACACGATATTAATCATAGGATTATAGTTCGCCACAGTCCAAAAGAAAGCCATTTGGCCCATTGTTATAATGCTGCTTGCCTGCAAGAACAACTGAGCAAGATGCTGGAGATAAGCAGAATAATCTCATAAATATAGATGATAAATACATGTAATGTATAGGGGAGCAGATACATGGGAGCACCAGCATGGTGGCTCAATGGCTAGCACAGCTGCCTCACAGTATGAGGGGTGTGGGTTCAATTCCAACCTTGGGCAACTCTCTGTGTGGAGTTTGCATGTTCTCCCTGTGGCTGCATGGGTTTCCTCCCACAGTCCAAAAATGTGCAGGTTAGCTGGATTGGCCGTGGGTAATTGCCTGTAGTGTCCAGAGATGTGCAGGCTAGGTGGGTTAGCCATGGGAAATGCAGAGTTACAGGACTGGGGTGGGATGCTCTTTGGAGGGTTGGTGTGGACTTGATGGACTGAATGGCCTGCTTCCACACTGTAGGGTTTTTATTATAGTTGCCATTCTGACTGGAAATGTATCATTGTTCCTTCACTGTTGCTGGGCCAAAATCCTGGAATTCCTTCCCTAATGGTGTTGTGGGACCACCTACAGCATATGGACAAGAAGGCAGCTCACCATCACCTTCTTGAGGGCAACTAGGGATGGGCAATAAATTCTGGTCCAGTCACCAAAGCCCCCATCCTACAAATTTCCCACCACTGATCCCTTAGCACTTCATTACAATTTGAGAACCTAAAATTACCCATTTGCCCTTTCTGTTTCCTGTATCTGTGTTAATATACAGTATAACCATGAAAATCAGTAGAATCTCAAGAATAGCCTTTCATCTGATCACATTAAATTGCTTTTGGAAATCCAAACATGCTACATCTACAGTTATCTTTCATCCTTCCTGATTGTTACTTTGTCAAAAAATATCAACAGATTTGCCAAAGATGTCATGTTGACTCTACCTGATTATATGAAGAAATTCAACAGGCCATGAGTGACTACACATTGTAAGTACTCCATTGGCTGTTTAAGTACTTGAGGATGCCATAAAAGGTGCTACGGAAATACATGTTTTTCTCTCATGAGTTAATATTGACCTATTGGTTAGCAAAATCATGCAACTTCAACCTCACTTGGATCAATTTATAGTCAAAGACGGTTGCCCCATCCAAGTCCACACAGTTACACTCTCACAAACACAAACACACTTATGTACATACACACTGACAAACACATACACACAATCACAGACATACACAGCCCCAATCTCACACACACACCCAATCGCAGACACACACATGCACTCTTTCTCTCACACACAGACACACTCTCCCAATATCTCTCTCTCACTCACGCACACACACACCCACACACGCGCACACCTGCACACGCACACGCACAGGCACATACACAGGTACAAATCTGTAGATCAAGGTCGCCTGGTGATATTATTGCCAGACTATTAATCCAAAAACTCAGGTCATGTTCTAGGGACCTGGGTTTGAATCCTACCACTGCTGATGGTGGAATTTGAATTCAATTAAAACAAATCTGGAATTAAGAATCTGCTGATGACCATGAAACCATCGTCAATTGTTGGAAAAACCCATCTCGTTCACGAATGCCCTTCAGCAAAGGAAATCTGCTATTCTTACCTGGTCTGACCTACATATGACTCCAGACACACAGCAATGTGGTTGACTCTCAATCACCCTCTACAATGGTCTAGCAAGCCACTCAGTTGTACCAATCACTACAAAGTCTCAAAGAAATGAAATTGGATCGATCATCTGACATCTACCTAGGCACTGGAAAAGACAACGGCAGAAACAGCCCTGTCACCCCTGCAAAATTCTCCTTATGAATATCTGGGGGCTAGTGCTAAAATTGGGAGAGCTGTCTCACAGATCAATCAAGCAACAGCCTGACATAGTCATACCTTACAGACGACTCACCACATTAAACACAGCGGCTACAAGATCAGGTCAGAGGCTGCAGTAAGTAACTCACCTCCTGACACCCCAAGGACTGTCCACCATTCACAAAGCACAAGCCAAGGATATGATGGAATTCTGCCCATTTGCCTGAATGCAGGCCCAACAACACTCAAGAAGCTGACACCATCCAGGACAAAGCTTCCTGCTTGATTGGCATTGCATCCACAAGCATCCACTCCCTCCATCACCGATGCTCAGTAGCAGCAGTGTATACCATCTACAAGATGCACTGCAGAAATTCACCAAAGATCCTCAGCGAGCACCTTTCAACTCCACGACCACAAGGACAAGGGCAGCAGATACATGGGAACACCACCATCTTCAAGTTCCCCTCCAAGCCGCTCGCCGTCCTGACTACCCGTTCCTTCACTGTCACTGGGTCAAAATCCTGGAATTCCGTCCCTAAGGGCATTGTGGGTCAACCAACAGCAGGTAGACCATAGTGGTTCAAGGAGACAGCTCACCCCCACCTTCTCAAGGGGCAACTAGGGGACTGGCATTAAATATTGGCCCAACCAGTGATGCCACATCCGACAAATGAGTAAACAAAAAAAATGCACACATACATGTGCAAGCACTCATAATTTTGCAAATGCAAACACACAACCGTGCATAAAGAATCACTTTACACGCGCCTACTAAGCATGCTTACATACACTATTAATCATAACCACACACAATCATGCACAAACACACACATACATGTACACATATAAATACACTATGATACACTTGCAGCTGGATGTTTATACAATCAGTGAACCATTGAGTCTCTTTGCCTGTGACATTGGTCCCACAACCCGCTCTTTCCCCATAGCCCTGAAATTATTCTCTTTGAAAGTATGTATTCAATTCCCATTTGAAATTGAACCTTGCCCCTCCAGGTTAACCATCTGATTTATTTTACCTTAACAAGATCATCGAGAGGCTCCTCACGTTCCTCTCCCTCACACAAATATGTTTATTAGAAGCTGTGCCTTTCTCAGTCCATCCCATTGGACCAAAACAAAATCTCTCCAAATGTTGAATCTGTTTATTATTAATAATAATACAGGCCAGAAGATTACAAGTTCTAACCCCAGCCTGTGCTGAATTAATTGATTTTTATTCTGGTTTGAGACAGGAATCACTCCTGCTGTGCTGGGCAGGGAATTCATATTAGCTACATTTATTAACTTTTTCAATAAAATGTAAACACTGCAAATGCTGGAGTTTTGGGTGACACGGTGGCTCAGTGGTTAGCACTGCTGCCTCACAGCACAGGGATCCAGGTTCAATTCCACGCTCAGGCGACTGTGTGAAATTTGCACATTCTCCCCGTGTCTGCGTGGGTTCCCTTCAGGTGCTCCAGTTTCCTCCCACAATCCAAACATGAGCAGATTAGATTAGATTAGATTCCCTACAGTGTGAAAACAGGCCCTTCGGCCCAACAAGTCCACACCGATCCTCCGAAGAGTAACCCACCCCCCTCTGGTTAATGCACCTAACACTTTGGGCAATTTAGCATGGCCAATTCACCTGCCCTGCACATCTTTGGACTGTGGGAGGAAACCGGAGAAAACCCACGCAGACACAGGGAGAATGTGCAAACTCCACACAGACAGTTGCCCGAGGCTGGAATTGAACCTGGGACCCTGGTACTGTGAGGCAGCAGTGCTAACCACTGAGCTACCGTGAGCAGGTTAGGATTAATTGGACATGGGAAATGCAGGGTTACAGGGATAAATGAAGGGGGTAGGTCTGGGTATGATGCTCTTTGCTGGGTCGGTGTGGACTCGATGGGCCAGATGGTCTGCTTCCCCACTGTAAGGATTTGAGTGATCATGATCCAAGGATGGAATCAAATTCCTCCAGGAACAGGGTTGGTGCTCAGGCCCCTGCTGACAAACCTGAACCAAAGTCTTTTCAAAGTTATGAAGAAAGGCTGGATGGGCTGGGACTTTTTTCACTGGAGTGCAGGAGGTTGAGAGGTTTATAAAATCATGAGATTGTATAGACAGGGTTAATGGTAGTTGTCTTTTCTCTAGGATGGAGGATTTCAAGACTAGGGGCACATTTTTAAGATTAGAGAGAAATTTAAAAAAGACATGAGGGGCAATTGTTTTTTCACAGAGAGTGGTTTGAGTGTAGAATGAACTTCCTGAGGAAGTGGTGGATGTGGGTATAGTTCGAACGTTTAAAAGACACTTGGATAAGTACATGAATAGCTGAAAATGTGTTGCTGGAAAAGCGCAGCAGGTCAGGCAGCATCCAATAGGAAAGGTTTGGAGGGATATGGACCAGGAGCAGGCAGGTGGGACTAGTTTAGTGTGGGATTAAGGTCGGCATGGACTGGTTTGACCGAAGGGTCTGTTTCCATGCTGTATGACTCTATGACCATCCTGGCTCCCATTATCAGGTCACAGGTTCTTTATCTCTTATCTGTTTTCTCTCTCTTTGTGGTTTTTACAAACTGTAGTGGTAAGCCTACATCTTTTTAATTGAAACAAAACCCAACTTCACGTCCCAATTGCTCCAGAGATGTGTAATAGTATTGCTGAACAAGCTGATCAGAAACTATGTAAGGTACATCTGTGTCACTGGGTATGGGATGAGAGGGTTAAGGCTAGGGAAGTCAAAAAACTCTTCACAGAAGAAAATATTGATTTCAATTTCTTTACTTGGCTTGAAACCAAAGGCAAATATGAAAGGAATGTTCAGTTGATGAGGCCGGTGCTAATGGAATGCGAATTATATTGTGCGATAACACATTGTTCAGTTAAGTAGTTAGAGCAGTTACAAGGACAGACTGCTGGGAAGCTGAGGTTTTGGGAATTAGGAAGCAGACACAAGATGTGAACAAGCCCATTATGAAAAGAATAATCGTGTCTCCGTTCATATCGGTTTGTAATGGGTTGAAGGGATTCAGGGAACTTTACCTGAGCAGGACTTGCATGAAGAAAGAAAAAGGTTGGATATGAAATCTGTACAAAGCTATCCACCAAGTGTTATCCATCCTGTTTCTTGGGCTGTTCCAAATGCGTTCATGTTCTTTTTAATTATAGATGGCAAGAAATTAGTGGTGGTTTCTCTCCCTCCCATTTCCATCAGCTTTGTCAAATTAAAATATTCCTGTTCACGCTTTCTCATTGATGTTAATATCTGGCTGAATTCCAGTGATTCCATCAACAGCTTGTATTGCACAGTTAATGATCTTCATGGTCCATGCAAAGTGCTCTCATTGTTTGGTTTTCTGTAATTGTGTCCTTGTTCCTTGTCTGTCACTTTAACCTACCAGGAAATTAGCACAAAGGCACCTTATTTAGTTATCTGGTGGTGAATTTTCACTCACTTGTTTCTCGATCTAAAAATTCATAGATGCTCCACACCCTCGCCATTGTTTAAATCAAGATCCATCACCCCATGTTCCTCTGATAGTACTATTATTGCTGCACTGTTAATCCAGAGACCCAGATAATGTTCTGGGTTCGAATCCTGCCATGGCAGATGGTGGAATTTGAAATCAATAAAATATCTGGAATTAAGAGTCTAATGATGACCATGGACCTAGTGTTGAATATTGACAAAACTGGTTCACTAATGTTTTTCAGGGAAGAAAACTGCCATCCTTACCTGGTCTGTCCTACAGATACCTCCAGACCCACATGTGGTTGCCTCTTAACTGCCCTCTGGGCAATTAGGGATGGGTAATAAATATTGGCCTGATCAGAGATGCCCTCAGTGAATGAATGAACAAGTACAGTGGCTCAGTGGTTAGCACTACTGCCTCACAGCACCAGGGTCCCAGGTTCGATTCCAGCCTCAGGTGACTGTCTGGGTGGAGCTTGCACATTCACCCCGTGTCTGCGTGGGTTTCCTTTGGATGCTCCGGTTTCCTCCCTCAGTCCAAAGATGTGCAGGTCAGGTGAATTGGCCATGCTAAATTGTCCATTGTGCTAGAGGGGTTACTCTTCAGAGGGTAGGTGAGGACTTGTTGGGCCGAAGGGCCTGTTTCCACGCTGTAGAGAATCCAAAAAACAGTAATTAAGTGGTTCTCAAACTTCGGTGATTCATAGACCATATTTCATCTTTAAAGGTTGCTTCATTCCTGTCGAAGTGTCTGACTTGGCCACCCTTTATAGTCCATCCCTAATTTGCTTGAGAAATTACTTCAGTTCCTGGGGTTAGAGACAGGCACAGTGCTGTTTGGGAGGGAGTTTCAGGATTCTGACCCAAAGACACTGAAGGCATGGTAATGTATTTCCAAGTCAGGACAGTGAGTGGCTTGGAGCTGGTGGTAACTCCTTGAATCTTCCCATCCCAGTCCCATCATTAACCTCCACGTTTAGCAAATTGGTCGTTTAGCATTATTGCTAGAAGGATATTCTGTCAATGCATTGCCATGCTGCCTCACAGTGCCAGGGACCCGGGTTTGATTCCCACCTCGGGCAACTGTCTGTGTGAAGTTTGCACAGTCTCCCCGTGTCTGCGTGGGTTTACTCTGGGTGCTCCGGTTTCTTCCCACAATCCCAAAGGGAGGTGGGTTGGCCATGCTGAATTGCCATAGTGTTCAGAAATGTGTAGGTTAGATGCATTAGTCTGATGTAAATATAGGGTAGGGGAATGGGTCTGGGTGGATTACTCTTCAGAGGATTTGCTGGGCCGCGGGGATTCTATTCCATGATTACTCTTCAGAGGATCAGTGTGGATGTTTTGGGCCGAAGGGCTCGTTTCCACACTGCAGGAATTCTATCCCATGATTATTTTAAAATACCTTTGTCTGGAACACTCATCTAAAGGAACCAGGTGTTTATAAAAACGGTGGTTACAGTCTTTGTAAACACGAGTGGTTTGGCTAAGTTTGGCTAAGTTTGAGAGGAGCACATTGATCCATGCTGGTATTTTGCACATTTCTCCACCCTCCCGCCCTAGGAGCAACATTTTCAGAGCTATGTAGGTTGTTCAAGAGCCAACATAGGTCTGATGGACTGAATGGCCTACTTCTGCACTGCGAGGTGTGATGATCGTGTTACTCCCTTTTATCTGAACCGCCTAGACTTCTCCTGCAAATTCTAGCTACGATGCAGAGATGTGTGCAAGGCCTGCAAGCTGTTTGGTGCCTGTCAGTCCC
The DNA here is from genome assembly GCF_004010195.1 of Chiloscyllium plagiosum. Taxonomy (NCBI): domain Eukaryota; kingdom Metazoa; phylum Chordata; class Chondrichthyes; order Orectolobiformes; family Hemiscylliidae; genus Chiloscyllium; species Chiloscyllium plagiosum. The sequence continues at coordinate 14,669,251 of NC_057749.1, forward strand.
ACCATACTGAGCTCTGAGTCCAAAGGTTCAGGCCTCCATCAGAGCACTGGCTGACATTCCCAGTGTATTATTACACCTGTGCTCAAGTAATTAGAAATGCCGTCTTTTGGATGAAATGTCAAACATTTTAAAAGGGAAGTTGTGGGACGATGGTTCAGTGGTTAGCACTGCTGCATCACAGCACTGGGGACCCGGGTTCGATTCCAGCCTCAGGTGACTGTCTGTGGAGTTTGCACATTCTCCCTGTGTCTGTGTGGGTTTTCTCCCACAGCCTAGTGATGTCTGGGTTAGGTGGATTGGTCATAGGAAATTACCTATGTCCAGGGATGTGTAGGCTAAGTGGATTGGCTATAGGAAGTGCAGAGTTACAGGGATAAGGGAGGGGGGGGTGGGTTTGGCTGTGATGCTGTTTGGAGGGTCAGTGTGGACTTGATGGGCTGAATGGTCTGCTTCCCCTCTGTAGGGACTCAATGACCTTTGGAAGAAGAGTCAAAACATTAACTCTATTTCTCTTTCTGTCAGACTGGTTATGTTTTTATTTCCAATATCCGTTATCTGCAGTATTTTACTTTCATGCCAGAGATTATGAAGGAACATTATGGTGATGTGAAGAAGGGTCTGGTCTCAAAACGCTAACTCTGTTTCTCTCTCCACAGATGCTGCCAGATTTGCTGGGTTTCTCCAGCACTCTCTTGTTTTTGGTTTTCTCGCATTTGCAGTTCTTTGTTTTATTTTAGCATTTATGAAAGAGTTTGCATTTATTTAGCACCTTTCACAACCTCAGGACATCCCAGTGCCTGTTTCAGCCAATGAAGCACTTTCTGAAATGTGGTTACAGAGCGGGGAGCATTGCAGCCAAGTTGCACACAGGAAGCTCCTAAAGAAAACAATGTGGTCACGTATTCGTAACTGGATGTGGGTTGAGGGATAGGAATTGGCTAGGACTCCATGAAAAGCTGCCGGGGTCTTCTTCACAATATTGATTGTGGAGGTCTTTTATACCCACTGGAGACGGCTGGAGTGATCTCGTAATGACTTATTTGAATGACACCTCCGATAGCGCTGGACTCACTCATCAAAGCGGTGCTGGAATTATCAGCCTGGACTGCAACTGTTTGTTGGCATATTCCCATGTGTAGAAAGAGTCATTCCTACCATGTGGACAAGACTCACAGCTTGATCAGACCGGACACTTCCCAGTCACATTGGTCAGCCAGTTGAGTTTTTGGAACAATCATTATCCGTTATAAGAGTCATATAGCTTGGAAACAGACCTTTTGGTCCAACTGTCCATGCCATCCTGGTTTCCCAAGCTAAACTCGTCCTACTTGTCTGCATTTGGCCCCTATCCCTCTAAACCTTTCCTATTTATGTCTTTTAAATGTTGTAACTATACTTGCATCTACCACTTCCTCTGGCAGTTCATTCCACATACAAAACAAATGGCAGCAATTTATCAAGGCTCCTTCAACAGTACCTTCAAACCCATGATCTCTATCACTCAGGAGAACGAGGGTATCAATGTTTGGGATCACCATCACCTTCATGTCTGTCTCCATGTCACTCACTACCCACCCTTCCTTTGCATTAATCTCGTGATTTACTGAATTCACTTTTGTCACCTGCCTGTCATTTAGTGAGAATCCAAAAGGTACACACTAGACCACAACGCTACCCCTTATCAGGTGTGAGGCTGCTCATGGTGCGAGTCTCTCGGGACTCCCCACAGAGTCTCGGGACTCCCTTACTTAAGTCTTCATTTGGCTTGTAAAAGTCAAGAGTTTTTTTTATCGACGTAGTCCTCTTATAAGGGGGAGAAAGTGAGGACTGCAGATGCTGGAGATCAGTCAGAAAGTGTGGCACTGGAAAAGCACAGCCGGTCAGGCAGCATCCGAGGAACAGGAGGGTCATCGTTGTGAGCATAAGCTCATCATTCCTGATCCAAACCATTAGTCAGATATCACAATATCTCATTGTGGCCCGGTGAGGAAGTTTTATTTTGATAATACTCCTTTAGCGCTGTTAAAGAAGCTATCTAAATGCAAGTCATTGTTGCTTCTGTAATGCTTGAGTGTGGAGTTGTCCAGTGCTCATCTCAGTAACAGAGAAGCAAGTCTTGGATCACTAGGAGGTTGGTTCTGCACAGCAGGGTACAACCTTACCCCATAGACCAAAATGCTGGATGAAAATTCAAAGTTTGGCACAGGCCAAGGGGTAGATTTATCCTTGAGATTCTGAGGGTCTGTAGGATCCACCATTAACCTTCAATAAAGGGCAAGTGTGCAGCTGGCAGTGTGCAGTGGGAAAACATACCAAGCCTGAAGCAGCAATGCTTGATTTAAAGTTCATATCACAATGGTGTGATCTATTAAGCATTTTATCATTGGAATTCTTCACAAGTGTCACATATCTGTATTAGCACAAGGGAGACAGAGCTGGCGATGAGCTATATCTGACAGTCACTTGATGATGTGAGCAGTAATGACAGATTATGAGCTCAATTGTACCCTGCCGCAAAAACAGATCATGGCAAAGTGATTAAATATAAAACTTGTCATTTGTTCAATTAACTGAAGCCTGCTGTGAGATAAATATTGAGGACAGGGAATTTGCTTGGGTCTTGTTGTCAGAGGGAGATATTTAATGCTGAGACAATTGCACCAATTTTGTGTGATGAAAAATACTAAGGGTGTGGGAGGTTTCTAATGAGGGCAGATGGTTTTAATCATTCCCTCGGTTGTCTGATTAACTAAGAAGCTAAAAAGGAAAGCTGCTAATGGCCTGGCATATCTGGTGAATGGCAGTGAAGCTGAAATTGACAGCGACTTCTGGACACTGCACATGTGCAGCACATTTCGGAAATCCAAAAGGTGTTGCTGGTCACTCTCTGTTTTCCCACAAGGTGCGTTGTTGAGACAGCCCATACTGCAGTCACTGACCTGAATAAAACTTCCACTCTATAGTTGTTTGTCTCCCTGTAAGAGCGTTGGTTGAGCAGCGTACAACAGAAAGCTAAGTCATAATTACCCCTAAACAACCTCTCTGTTCCCGAAAACAAAATAGTTTCGTAGTTGCAACACGTCAGCATTTTCTAATACAGGTGAAAATACACATTCATTGAAAATAGGAGTTAAATATTAGTTTCCATTTTAATACCAACTTGACCATTTACTCCACTATCTGAAAATTCAAAATAAAGACATTTACTGCCTTTAATTTCCTGGTTTGCTGTTGGTGCGAATACTTTACTGTGATTGGCTGCTTAACAGTGTGGCGAGATAATGGCTGCAGTACATCTGTTTGACTTAAATTGACATTGGAACCTGTTGTTCAATGCTTTGTTGTGTTAGAGCTTCATAGAGCTTGTTTTGTTAGAGCTGTTACTGTTAAAATGTAACAGTCATTTTATAATCACTGTTACAAAACAATGGGTCCAGTGTTAGAGCTCAGGACAATTGCTCAATCAGCTTCATGATGCAAGGCAATCATTTGGTGTTTTATGATTTAAATGTCCTTCATTAGTGGAGTGGGTGGCATTCTTGTCCCTGAGTCAGAATGTTCGAAGTTCTCAGATGCCCCTCCAGAGATACCAGGCAAAAGTCCTCAGCCGGTGCAGTGCTGAGGGAGTGCTACACAGTTGGAGTACCATCTTTATTTAAATGAAAGCCCTGTCCTCTCTCTCAGACAGAGGTTAACAATCAACGGGGGCGGTGTGGTGGGGGCGGGAGTCCCTGGTGTCCTGGCAATATTTATCCTTCACCCAATGATCATTATCTCTGCTGTTTGTGGGATCTGGTCAATTATCCACTGGATTTCCCCATGTTACAGCAATGATTGTCCATCAGAAAGCCCTTCAGTGAGCTTATGGAAAGGGCGGTGTCTGCCCTGATTGCCAGTGCTGCCACCTTGTGGCATGTACCACCTCTACCAGTGTGTGGTACAGAATCCCTACAGTGTGGAAGCAAGCCATTCAGCCCATTGAGTTCACAACAACCCTCCAAAGAGCGACTCCCCTGACAAAGGAGGAGAGCTTTGGAATCTTGTGATTTCAAATAAACCTGTTGGACCTGGTTTTGCTGCTGTTGTGTGACTTCTGACGAGGTACAAGAGTAGAGTTTGGGTAGCATGGTGGCTCAGTGGTTAGCACTGCTGCCTCACAGCATCAGGGACCTGGGTTCAATTCCAGCCTCAGGTGACTGTCTGTGTGGAGTTTGCACATTCTCCCCATGTTTTTGTGGGTTTCCTCCTACAATCCAAAGAAAAAGAGACCTAAGGGGCAACTTTTTCACACAGAGGGTGGTGCGTGTGTGGAATGAGCTGCCAGAGGAAGTGGTGGAGGCTGGTACAATTACAACATTTAAAAGGCATCTAGACGGGTGTATGAATAGGAAGGCTGGATGAGTTGTACCAAAGGTTCTGTTTCCATGCTGTACATCTCTATGACTCTATGTGCAGGTTAAGTGAATTGGCCATGCTAGCGTAGTGTTCAGGGATGTGGAGGTTAGGTGCACTAGTCAGGGGAAATGTAGAATAATAGTGTAGGGGAACGATTCTGGGTGGGTTACTCTTAGGAGGGTCAGTGTGGACTTGTTGAGCTGAAGGGCCTGTTTCCACACTGTAGGGATTCTATGATGCAGCAAAACATGTACTCAGATAGAAAGTTTTGCTTTAGCTCTTATTTTCCTAACTTATACAATGTATATCTGTAATGTAGTGTAACTCTTTTTTATTTTGTCTACTTTTTTGAGCTTAAGATTTATACATCATACTTTGTACCTAACATAACACTGTGTGTTGGCGACATTGTGGACTTTTTACTGTGCTCCTGTACTTTTGTAACTTGAGTACACGTGACAATAAAGTTCAATCTAACAGCGTTGCCACACACGGCACCATCTTAGGTACAAAGTCCCGAGGTATAAGGCCTAAGGGTAAATCAGAAGAAGTCGCATGTTTTCTTTTAGATTAGATTAGATTACTTACAGTGTGGAAACAGGCCCTTCGGCCCAACAAGTCCACACTGACTCACCGAAGCGCAACCCACCTATACCCCTACATTTATCCCTTACCTAACACTACGGGCAATTTAGTATGGCCAATTCACCTGACCCGCACATCTTTGTGACTGTGGGAGGAAACCGGAGCACCCGGAGGAAACCCACGCAGACACGGGGAGAACATACAAACTCCACACAGTCAGTCGCCTGAGGCGGGAATTGAACCCGGGTCTCTGGCGCTGTGAGGCAGCAGTGCTAACCACTGTGCTACCATGCCGCCCGCAGCATGCATGGTTGCATTTCCCACAATGCAGCTGCCAGTCCCCACAATCTCAGCACAGTGCGATCAGTGTGATTGGATACAGTTCTGAGACACCAGCCTGCAGCGGGGTGGCACCTGGTTCATTCTTGGGTTTTAGGACAACGAGCAGGTCCTTTAAGCCCCTGCCTCGGAGCCAGGAAGTTCAAGGCCCACTTGCTCCTGAGGTGTGTGTGATAAACATCTCTCAGCAGATTGATTAGAAAATATACCAAGCTACAACCCCGAGCTCACTGTGATGGGCAGAGAATAGGTTAACATTCCCAGTATTAGAGACTGTCCATTTAGAACTAAGATGAAGCGAAATTTTCTCATTTGGAGCACTGAACATTTTTAAGTTTCCCTAATCTCCTAAAAGCTCCTGATCTTTCTGTCTCTCAGTCCTCCTTTAAGATTGGCCTCCTTGACCAGGCACCAGCTGCCCAGATGTTATACAACCTGCCGTGAAATTCGTTTATTTCACTTATGCTCCAGTGAAGCACTTTGGGACATTTTGTTCTGATAAAAGACTCTGCCTAAATGGAAATTGTTGCTGCACTGGATCCCGGTTCCTCTCCCCTTCCCTGGTGGAGAGGATGTTGGGGGGCTTGCAGATGGGAAACGTAGATCCTGGGGGGGGGGGACTTTGATATGTACCCCCTCACCATCTCCCCCCCCACCCCATCCCATACTCTCTTGTCTTCTTCTGCTGTATCTTTGCGCAGGAGTCACATTTGGGACTTTAAATTGGAGTGGGATGCTCCAGTTAAAATGTTCACATATGTAAGGATTTCCTTCATTTAGTGAATATTATGGGAAGAGCTTTCTCTTTCTCTTCAGAAGAATTGTTACAGTGCATTAATAGACCATTCAGCCCATCTTGTCTCACGTAGTGGCGTTCTCTCTGTCACCCTGCACCTTCTTCCTTTGTGAATAGCCATCTAGCTCCATCTTTAATGCCTCAGTTGAAGCAACCTCTCCCATGCTGTCAGGCAGTAAATTCCAGACCCTAACCATTCACCATGGAAAACATTTTTACTCTGTTTTCTTTTCCTCGTTTTTAAATTTGTAATTATGCCAATCAATTTCAATGAGTTTCTCTCCATCTCCTGAGCATCTCGATTAAATCTCCTCCTAGCCTACTCTGAGGAAATCAATCCCAACTTTTCCAATTTTTCTTTGTCACTGAAGTTCTTCGTCCCTGGAATCATTCTTTACTGCTTCCCGTCTAATGCCATCAGACCCCTCCCCTGCTGTGCCCGGAAATCCAGCCGAAGGCCAAACTGTGTGTTTATAAAATGGTTTTAAAAATCACCCAGGAATTCCCCTCCAATGTTTCATGACTTGTGGTTGCCAGGTGAAAATCACTGCGACACCCTGAGATACTTCATGCTCCAATTTGAAGCTTACTAACAACCTCCTGACCTCTGACTTGTTTATGCAGCCGCGAGGCGCTGAAGGTGCTATACAAATGCAAGTTCCTCGTTTGCAGGACCGTGCATGAAGGTGTGGAAATGATACATCAATGCTAGAGAGCCGCTGCCACCTCGTGGAGGGAAGGGATAATTACAGCTGGGTAACATGACTCAGAACCTACAGCCTACCCTCGTCTAGTTCTGTTCATTCATTCATCCTTGCACTCAAACCGCCTCTTTCCAGAGATACTCCTGTAGCACAGAGTACCTTGCCTCAACACAACTGTTTTTACTATTCCACAGATCTGTGAATTCTGCAATATCACCAATCTCTTTGTGTGAAGAAATTCCTCCGAAATTCTGCCTGTGACCATTCTATTCTGGCCACTTGTTCCACAGTAGAATTCATTTCTACTCATGTATCTAATTGAATCTGTCCATCAGATCTGCCTGTATCTCCTTTTCCCAGAGGGCAGAGCTCCAGCCTACAACATAAAATCCCTACAGTGTGGAAACAGGCCATTCGATCCATCGATTCCACGCCAACCCTTCAGCCAGATCCGCCCCCACTCTAAACCCTTAACCCTGCATTTCCCATGACCAATCCACCTAACCTGGACTATGGGAGGAAACTGGAGCACCCAGAGGAGACCCACACAGACACGGGGAGAATGTGCAAACTCCACACAGACAGTCACTCAAGAGTGCTAATGAGCCCAGGTGCTGTGAGGCAGCTGTGCTAACCACTGAGCCACTGTGCCAACCATCTTTCCTGATGGTGGCATCCCCATAATTCTAGTGCAACCTATAAATCTGTCTCCACTGTCGTGATGTTCTTTTTGCAACAGGAAACATACTTCAAAGCTGGTCTAGCCAAGGTTCAAGACAAATTTAACCATCTCACTGATTTTGAATTCTCTTCCTCTCACAATCTACTGCCAGACCCTTCCTTGTTGGTTCTGTGGCTGTATTAGCTTCTGTAGCTACTTTTGCTGATTTATAATTTTGTACTTACCATTTTCCCAGATGTATTTTAGAACAACTTTCCTTGTGCATAGAGTCATAGAGACGTACAGTACCAAAACAAACTCTTCGATCCAACTCATCCATGCTGACCAGATATCCTAAATAAATTTAGTCCCATTTGCCAAGATTTGGCCCATATTCCTAAACCCTTCCTATTCATAAACCCATCCAGATGCCTTTTAAGTGTTGTCATTGTACCAGCCTCCACCACTTCCTCTGGCAGCTCATTCCATATAAGCACCACCCTCTGCGTGAAAAAGTTGCCCCTTAAGTCCCTTTAAAATTTTTCCCCTCTCACTTTAAACCTAAGCCGTCTAGTTTTGGATTTCCCCACCCTGGGGAAAAGACCTTGTCTATTCACCCTATCCGTGCCCCTGATGATTTTATAATTCTCCATAAGGTCACCCCTCTGCCTCCGACACTCCAGAGCAAGCAGCTCCAGCCTATTCAACCCCCTCTCCCTACAGCACAAATCTTCCAACTCTGGCAACATCGTTGTGAATCTTTTCTGAACCCTTTCAAGTTTCACAAGATCCGTCCGATAGCAGGGAGACCAGAATTGAACACAATGGTTCTGTGAGACAGCTCCAGTTCTTTCTTACAGGTGACAAACTGCAAGGCCAAAGCAACCCCACTTGATTGGCACCACATGCACATTGACTCCCTTCACCACTGACCACAGTGTGTACCATCTACAAGATGCACTGCACTCGGACAGCATCTTCCAAACCCATGACCACTTCCATCTAGAAGGACGAGGGCAGCAGATCCATTGGGATACCATTAGCAGTGAGTTCCCCTCCATGCCACTCACCGTCCTGATTCGGAAAAATATCACCATTCCTTCACTGTCGCTGGGTCAAAATCCTGGAACTTGCTGCCTATCGGCGTTAACCCACAGCAGGTGGACTGGAGCGATTGAAGAAGGCAGCTCACCACCACCTTCTCAAGGGGCAACTATTCAATTTGATTTGATTTATTTATTGTTGCATGTATCTTGTTGCAAAACGCAGTGAAATGTTGTATAGTCTCACCGCTCTCCAGCGCCATCTTAAAGCAGAGAAAAATAAACCAAAACATAAAGAATTAAATAAAAAGTGTTCCATTTTACAGCCCTTCTTGTTAAGTGCTCTGCTATAGGTCTGGTTGCCAGGCACGTGTCTCTGTTATCGTGCCACCACTGCAATGGATGTTGCCACACATCGGTGCCATCTCGCATCTACCAATGCCCTTGTCACAATGAGTCCTCGATGGACCTTGCCAATGCCGATGCCACTGGGTAATGAACTGGCCCAAACCTGACTCCGCTGCTGTTGCCATGAGACCGCTTCAGGCGATACTGATCCTGCCGCATCTTGTACTGAGCCCAAACATCTCTCCGCCACCCTGAATCCACCCTGGACCCACTTGGAGGGACGGGCAGTAATGCTGGTCCAGCCAGCATCACCCACAATTTTTAAAAAGCTTTTGGTTTGATAAGCAGAGGAAACTTTTTTAGTGAGATGCCGGGAAGGTGTGCTTTTCAAATTCTTTCAATTTGACATGTAATCAGGAGATGAGGGCAGTCTGAGACTCATCGCAATTCATCCATCTGGAAGGATCAGTGAGAGCATTGCTCTCACCTCTGAGTTTGAGGCTTCGTACGTTCAAGCCCTACTTCAGAGGCCAGATCACAAAGGTATGGGTTAATCCACCACCCAGTGAGGTTCTGATCAGGGGGCTGCAAGGTGGGAGTTAGAGGTGAGAGGTGACACCAATGCCTCAGCCTCTTATAAAGAAGCAGCAGATTCCATGGCCACTATTTTAATGAAGGACCAGGAAGTCCCGCCCATATCCAGAGTTACAATTATCCCCAAACATCCCTGAAACAGAATACCTGGTCATTATCACATTGTTATTAATGGGAGCTTGCTGTAAGCCAATTGGTTGCTGTGTTTCCTACATTATGATTGGGTCTTCACTAAACTTTTTTTTCACCTTTATTCAGTCACAGGATGAGGGATTCACTGAGCAGGCAGCATTTATTCCCCATCTCTAATTGACCAGAGGGCAGTTGAGTAAACCACATCGCTGTGGGTCTGGAGTCACATGTAGGCCAGACCAGGTCGTGAAGGACATTAGTGAACCAGATGGATTTTCCCAACAATCAACAACGGATTTATGGTCATCATTAGACTCCTAATTCCAGATTTTTTATTGAATTCAAATTCCACCATATGCTGTGGGGGATTCGAACCCAGGTCCCCAGAACATTACCTGGATCTCTGGGTTGACAGAGCTGAAAATGTGTTGCTGGAAAAGCGCAGCAGGTCAGGCAGCATCCAAGGAACAGGAGAATCGATGTTTCGGGCATAAGCCCTTCTTCAGGATTCCTGAAGAAGGGCTTATGCCTGAAACATCGATTCTCCTGTTCCTTGGATGCTGCCTGACCTGCTGTGCTTTTCCAGCAACACATTTTCAGCTCTGGTCTCCAGCATCAGCAGCCCTCACTTCCTCCTCTCTGGGTTGACAGTCCAATGATAATAGCACTAAGCCACCGCCTCCCCAAGTTGTAAAAGGTGCTGGCTTTTCATTTATCTTCGAACCTCAGTCCACACATATAGACCTTCCTAATGGAAGGTACCAGAGAACTGACAGAATGCAGGAATCTCAGACTGATTACCTTTCATTGGAGAGAGAGAGAGATACTTTAAAATACAACTCGCCTGTTGATTTACCGACACAGCTGTACAGTTGTACCCTCTGTGTGTTACTGTGGCCACTTGGTGGCAGCATTTAGCTACAGTGCCTCTGTCTCCCCTCCAGCTGTGAATAGGAGGAGGCCATTCAGCCTCTTGAGTCTGTTTCACACTCTCACATCCCAATGCACCTGGCTAAACCTCATGTACCTGCCTTGGCCGCTAATCCTCACTGAATAAATCCAGCAATCTCAATCTGCGGGTGCTAAAGCAGACAGGATTGAGATTGCTGGATTTACTCAGTGAGGATTAGTGGCCAAGGGAATGTTCGAGGGATTGGTTGCCTGGTTACATGGTTGCATGCGGCCATTCCAGAAAGGCACTGATGGCTGCTGTAAAGCTACGGCCAGACATGGCTGCTTACCGGAGCAGTGAGCATCCTGTGTGAATTTGAATGCTCTGTACTGTATAGAACCGGTCTCCCCAGTAATTCACCTATCAACACAGGATTGCAATTTAACTTGCAATCAGAGTATCATTCAAACAGGAACAGCTACAGAATTCCAAGATGCAGAGGGAGTTAGATGTCCTTTGGGTTTTTTATTTGATTTATTATTGTCACATGTCCCTAGGTACAGTGAAAAGCTTTGTTTTGCGTGCAGTACAGACCGATGATAACATGCAGCGATCATAGGGTGATAGTACAGAACGAGGAATACCAAGTTGCTCCTACTAAGGAGATGCACAAAAAGAAAGACTTGAAATTTGAGAGGTCCATTCAGAAGTCTGATAACAGCAGGAAAGAAACAGTTCTTGAACCTGTTTAAGCTTTTGTATCTTCTGCCTGACGGAAAGAGGTTGGAAGAGATTATAATCGGGGTGGGAGGAGTCTTTAATGATGTTGGCTGCCTTTCTGAGGAGATAGATGGAGTCAGCCAATGGGAGGCTGGTTTGTGTGATGGTCTGGGCTGTGTTCACAACTTTCTGTAGTTTCTCATAGTCCTGGGCAGAGCAGTTGCCGTACCAATCAGTGATGCATCCAGATAGAATGTTAGAGCATGAGTTGTAAAACATTAGCATGCAGGTACAGCAAATAATTAGGAAGGTAAATGGAATGTTATCCTTTATTAGTAGATTAATTTAATTTACGAGGGGATGAATTGAACATGAAAATACATGTTATGCTTCAATTGTACAGGACATTGGTGAGGCCACATCTCGAATACTATGCACAATTTTGGACTCCTTATTTAAGTAAGGGTGTAAATATATTGGTGGTAGTTCACAGGAGAGTTATTGGATTGTTGATTTGAATGAGTGGGTTGTTGTCTAAGGAAACATAGTGTTATGGACCAGGCCAGACCCCCCCAAAATATTTTAAGAAGGTAGCCTAGACCCTAACTTTTTATTGTTTTAAAGGCAGATGGAAAGTGATGTTCCTGGTGTGATGTAGCTGGTCCAACCACTCAGCTTTAAGCAAAACAATTTATTTAAACGCTACAGTTGAAACATGAACAAAAAAGAAAGCAGAATTTAGAATAAATTAATTATTGGGAAACGTAACCGGCCAGATACGTTACTAATTAACTGTTCCAATACAATAATATCCCATAAACATACCCCTTGGTAAAAAGATCAATTCAAATACAGCTTCTGACAGACAGGAGGGAGCAACGTTCAGAGAAAGATTTCAGAGTAAGTCAGAAGAATCCTTTACTGGTTTGCAATTCCCCTGGACACCAGTGAACCTGATGGGCATTTCCCCCAACAAGCGACAACAGATTTATGATCATCATACGACTATTCATTCCAGATTTGATTGAATTCCAGGTGAGGCAGGATTTAAACCCTGGTCCATGAGAACATTCCCCAGCTCTCTAGGGTTAATGTTAATGTCACAAGGTCATCACCTCCCCTTGGAGATGGTTAATAATTGAAACGATGAAAAATGAAATGTATAACAGACACACAGCGATGTGGTTGACTCCTAACTGCTCTCTGAAATGGCCTGACAAGGGCCACTGAGGGGTAATTAGGGATGGACAATAAATGCTGGCTTTGCCAGTGGAGACCACATGAGAGAATTTAATCAAACAGATATTTTCTAATCAAAATATGTTATTATAATCCCCTATGCAGTACTCAATCCAATACACTTGCCGGTCCATCAACCCAGAGACACTTTGATACACACAGCGCTCCAGTTAAAACAGAATCCTGGGTTCTCATGGATTGGTGCCACTTCACTGGAGTTATAAATCCCCTGCTGACTTCACCCAGGGAGCTCTCCCCCCAGAGCCTGACTCACTCCTGGCAGAGCTGCCTGGCAGTTCCCAGGCACCACATCTGCCCACACACAACCCCTTCCTGCATAGATGGTTCATATTAAATTGTGAAGGAGAGGGGTGCACTTGGAAAAGTCGACTTCTCCCCCTCCTGATGCTGCTTGGCTTGCTGTGTTCGTCCAGCTTCCTGCCTGTCTATCAGTGGTTAGCACTGCTGCCTCACAGCGCCAGGGACCTGGGTTCCATTCCAGCCTCAGGTGACTGTCTGTGTGGAGTTTCTCCCCATGTCTGTGTGGGTTTCCTCTGGGTGCTCTGGTTTCCTCTCACAGTCTAAAACTGTGCAGCTGAGAGTGGATTGGCCCATAGTGTTAACTTGCCCCATAGTGTGCAGGGATGTACAGGCTGAGTGGGTTAACCATGGGAAACATAGGGTTAACAGGGATTGGGTGGGATGCTCTTCGGAGGGTCGGTCTGGACTCGATGGGCCAAATGGCCTCAGTTACCCTGTAGGGATTCTATGAGGAGGCTGAAATCGCAAGTAGGGAAGTAATCCTGAAGGTGTGGGTATGGGGGAATTGTCAGAAAAATGATCTGAGATACAAACAAGGGAAGTAGCAGCTGCTGAGACATGAGAGCACACTGTAATTAAAATGGATTACGTCCCACGGACCCCATTCCCAGCCGCTTCTTGCTTCAATAGCTGTGCCTGGCTGTATCGCGCCTCAGCTCCTGCAGCCTTCACCTATTGGTCTGCCTGCAGAGCTCGTTATCTGCACAACGTTTTTCCAGGGTATAATTGTCTGCCCTCGGCACCACCAGGCAGGGGTTTTCTCTTTCAAAATTCAGTCTCAGGATGTGAGCTTTGCTGCTAAAGCCAGTGTTGTTTCCACCCTAAAATGGGGTGGCACAGTGGCTCAGTGGTTAGCACTGTTGCCTCGCACCAGGGTCCCAGGTTCGATTCCAGCCTCGGGTGACTGCCTGTGTGGAGTTTGCACATTCTCCCTGGGTCTCCTCCCAAATCACAAAGATGTGCAGGTCAGGTGAATTGGCCATGCTAAATTGCCCGTAGTGTTAGATGCATTAGTCAGAGGGAAATGGGTCTGGATGGGTTACTCTTCAGAGGGTTAGTGTGGACTTGTTGGGCTGAACGGCCTGTTTCCACACTGCAGGCAACCTAATCTAAGTTGCTCTTGAAAAAACAATGGTGAGCAGGAAGAGTCATTAAACCACTGTACTGTCCAGCCTAGTATCTGCTCATAATGGAATCAAGGTGACATTTAAACCAGGGTCAATGCTGCTTTAAAAATTAAAACTATAAAAGAAATGCAGCTCTTGTACTGGGATTTTTCTTAGCTCCTGGATGAATTTAATATCCCAGTGTGGTCAAAATCCTGTGAGGAAGGATTTCGACCCAGCGACAATGATGGCGTGGTGATGTATTTCCAAGCCAGGATGATGTGTGTGGCTGAGAGGGGAATCTGCACTCTTGAAGAGGCCCCCTCCCATCGCTCAGTTTGCATCGAGGGGCAATTTCCAAACCTTGAAGTGGGGTCACAATTGGAAAGAGTTTGGGAAGCCCCTGTTCCAGGGGCTGGAGGTGGTGGGATTGGAAGGTGGTGAGTTGGTGAAGGTTGGAGATGGTACAGCTGTGTGGGTGATGGGAGACCGTGCAGTGTCCCCCACATTACGTTGGGGGGGAGAATGTGCCAATTACTCCTGTCTGCCGAGCTTGGCTGAAGGCTCAGCTCAGCTGTGATGCCTACCCAAGTTGAGCAGTGCTTCACAGTTGAGAGGCTTAAAAATGAACAACCATCAATACAATACAGGAAGTCACTTCCTTCAGGGAAACGATGATCTCTGTAATGCCTCACCTACAACATTCCCATCATTTAATCACATCTCACCACATCACCCACAGTCTGTTAAACAATCTTTCAGGGGAAGGCGACATGTTTTTATGAGGAATATAAACTCGGAAAGTAAAACTCTGGACACTGCTGCGTTGCAGACATAGGGGTGTATGAATTGGAGGAAGTGAAAGCGATAGGGAAGGGTGTGGGGATTGGAGGAGGTGACAGAGATAGGGAGGGATGTAAGAATTGGAGGAGATTGTAGAGACAGGGAGGGATGTAGGAGCTGGAGGAGCTTGCAGAGATAGGGTTGTATGGATTGGAGGAATCGACAGAGATAGGGTAGGGTGTGGAGCTAGAGGAGGTTACAGAGATCGGGAGGATTTGTAGGGGCTGAAGGGTGATGTTTGGGCAGTGAACGTGGCCCCAAGTGCAGTAACTGCGAGATGTTGGATGGCAACAGGAAGAGGCCGTTCGGCCCTTTGAGCCTGTTCAATGACAAAATGGCTCCTCAGCTCGGATCACCAGTCTTTATCTCGTGTACCTCATGTACCCCAATCCAAAAGTAAATGTTTCCATCTCCAACACTGCGCAGTGGCCACAGGACTCTCTGCGGGGTGAGGGCTGCAGATTCTGAGCAGCAGTGGGAAACTGAAGCTCCTTTGTTCAGTTCCTACTTCACTGGGCTAGCTCTCCTTCTGGTGTTTCCTTAATCAACCTGTTCCAGAGCAGGTTGGACTTGAACCTTAGTCTCTTGCTTTCGAGGCAGGGACACTGCCACTGCTCCACAAATGCCTTCCAGCTTGCCTTAAGATTCCTTCTCCTCCTCCCCAAACACAGGAGACAGTTCTTTTGTGAAAATCCAATTGAATCCTTTTAATATTTTAAACAGCTCAAGTAAATCGCCCCTCAATCTGCCAATCCTGTGGGAATACAAGATGAAGCTCTGCAGGCTGTTCTCTTGGTTTAACCCTTTGTGTCCCAGGTTTGTTCTGGTGAATGAATTAATACCTTATCTGTGTTTACTTGAGAAACCTGCCCATTGGGAATGTGTTATTCTTATGAAGAGTTCTTGTTCTGCTAATGTATGCACGAGAACAATGAATGTTTTCATGTCGGAATGTCTGTTGTTGGAATATAAGTTGCAACTGGTGTTAATCTGCTAGCTTATTTTTTTTTGCCCACGTATCCTGAAACACCCAGTTTCCTACAGCTCTACCCCGTGTCCCAGTAAGTGTGCCCCTATTATCACCCAGTCCCTGCCATGTCACAATTTGGGGTGGCAGTTCATTCTGCAAATGCTGAGTCTCTCGCCGTGAGCATTTGACTGTGTAAAACACAGACTCTTTGTGGCTATTGTCCTGCTATCCATATTAACCATGTGCTGGGTAATCGGCCCCTTAGGAGATCTCCAGGTTTAAATATTCCACCACTGGTGCTCCGTGCCTAGCTCCTAAACTCTGGAATTCCCTCCTTGAACCCCTCCACCTTTTCAAAGGTGCTGCTTAAGAATGAGTCATTCAGGTATGGAGAGGGACTTTCCGTGATTCTGGAATCATAGAGTCATAGAGATGTACAACACGGAAACAGACCCTTCGGTCCAACGCGTCCATGCCGACCAGATATCCTAAACTGATCGAGTCCCATTTGCCAGCACTTTGCCCATATCTGTCTAAACCCTTCCTATTCATATCCCCATTGAGAAGCCTTTTAAATGTTGTAATTGTACCATGCTCCACCACTTCCTCTGGCAGCTCATTCCACACTCACACCACCCTCTGCGTGAAAAAGCTGCACCTCAGGTCCCTTTTATATCTTTCCTCTCTCACCTTAAACCTATATCCTCTAGTTTTGGACTCCCCCACCTTGGGGAATGGACCTTGGCTATTCACCCTATCCATGCCCCTCATGATTTTGATGTTTGTTTATTTTTGTTTGACCTAACTCTGATGTCCCGAGATACTGGAAATTGACACAGATTCTGCTCCAGTGGCAATCTCTCTCTGAGCTCTTCATTTCATCCAGGTGTGTCCATCCCCATAACCTTCTCAAAATGTTCTCTCCAAAAGCCTCCCCATGAACCTTCCTCATAATGCTCCCTAATAGCCTCCCTCATGACCCTCCCTCCCTCATAACCCTCTCTAATAGTCTCCCTCATGACCCTCCCTCCCTCAAAACCCTCTCTAATAGCCTCCCTCATGACCCTCCCTCCCTCATAATCCTCTCCAATAATCACCCTCATAACCCTCTCTAATAGCCTCCCTCATGACCTTCCCTCATAACCCTCACTGATCACCTCTCCTTGTACCATTGCTACTCATAACCCTCCATGATAACCCTCTCTCCCACCCTCCCCCATTGCCCTCAATGCATATGCCCCCATGAAGGGAGCAGATAAATCCTCCCATGTTGGTGTACCACCTCCATTGACGATTCAAACAACAACAATTTGCATTTGTAAAGTGCCTTTAACTTAGTAATGCTTCCCAAGGCTGTCCAGGTGAGCATTACCAAACAGGATTTTACAACGAGGCACGAGTAGAGATATCAGGCCACCTTTGGACAAAAAGGTGGGTTTTTAAGGAGCGTCTGTGAGGAGGCAGAAAGGTTTGGGATGGCATTCCGGCGCTTGATGCCCAGGCATGGCCACCAATGGCAGAAGAGTAAAAATTCAGAATAAGCAAGGGGCCAGAAGACTTTCAGAGGGCCCGCAACCAATAGGGTGACAGCAGACACAGCCCTGAGGAGCCTCTATGCCTGGGTCAGAAAGACAGCACTGCTGACAGTGCAGCACTCAGTCCACTGGAGATGTAGCCTGGGATCTGTGCCCATGTCTCTGGAGTGGGCTTCCAACTAGCAACCATCTCAACTGGGTTAATAGACTGAGGAGTGGCAGATGGAGTTCAGTTTGGATAAATATTACGTATTCCTTGAAACTGTGTAAAAACCCCTTGAAGTGCAAGTTTTACATGAGATTAATATTGTACATAAAATCTGTAATTGTAACTGCAGTGTGATATCTCAGAGTGTCATGTGCTGTTGGGAGAGAAGCTTGACTGTTTAACACAAGTTTAGTGCCAAGTCTGAACTGTTGTGTAATGTACCTTACAGATTTTATGAACAAAGTATATTTTTAGATTTAAAAAATCCAGGATTCATATTCACCCTTAATGCACCAGCTACAGCACCTGTCAAACTAGCTGAGCCAAAAGACCATGGGTTCAAGCCCCCCTGTTCGACACTTAGAGTCATAGAGATGTACAGCATGGAAACAGACCCTTCGGTCCAACCCGTCCATGCCGACCAGATATCCCAACCCAATCTAGTCCCACCTGCCAACACCCGGCCCATATCCCTCCAAACCCTTCCTATTCATATAACTGACACTTGACACAGGCTGACTGCAATACTGAGGGAGTGCTACATTGTTAAGGGAGGGTGAGTCTCTGTGATGAGACATTAAGCTGATCTGTTGGCTACTGGTTCAGTTGGCTGGACAGCTAGCCTCATAATGCAGAGGGAGGTCAATAGTTACAGCTTCAAGTCCTGAGGTTCACATAAAGTCCTACCTCCTCAACCTTTCTCCTTGTCTGAGGTGTGGTGACCCTCAGGCTAAACCAGTTGTCTCCCTCTTATGATAGCGTGGTCCTCCAAGTGATGTTACCTTTTACAGAGATGGTGAAGATCCCACAGGACTATTCCAAGATGAGTATTGAGTTCTGCTAGCCCATAACGATCTCCCCGTCAATCACCAGAAAGATATTCATTAATCACTCAACACATTCTGTGGGATATTGCTTTGTACGAATGAACTGTGGCTTTGGCCTCCCTTATAAGGTCAAAGTTTAGCAATTGTTTGTGAGGTGTTTTGTGACATCGTGGAGGATGTGGAAGGTGCCATGTAAATGGAAGTTTTCTCTTCAGATTAGAGCCTGTTGGCTTTTGTTTAATTATCTTCTATTTGTTGCAGTTTGATCTGATCGCTGTGGTGACAGACCAAACTGACTTTACGCGTAGGTCCTGGACACACGACATTGATACAAACCTGGAACTAAGCCTCTGTGTCTCATTATTTATGTCTTTAATCAATGGAGAGCTGGAGTCTGAAAATCAATCGAACTCCACTCACTGTTTAATTTAAATCATTCCCTATCATTTTTCATTCTGAAGTTTTCTAGCCTAATTGGGAATGTAAACACACTAGTGCGCCAGGGTCTTCTCAGACAACACAATTCAATTTCTTCCAAAGTAACTGAGACCACACTTTGTTTTGAAGTTTAGCTGAACCTTTCTGTAAACCGCCGCACATTGAGAAGTTTAGCAAGGGCTAAGAGGCCTTGTTTGTTGCTAAATTCTAAGTTGAGATACTGAGGTCTGTTAGTACTTGCAACTCTGTGAGAACCTTCTGGCACCCCTTGAGATAACTCCACTAAGGTCGGTATTCCACCCTTTATTTACACATGGACAGTACATCACACTGATCAAGCTCCTTCAGAGTCAGCTCCTGGAGTGAACAGAACCTCTGACACTCCTGTTTATCTCTGTCAGCCAGAGCTCCCTGATTGGACAAGGTTAACAGCCCCAGTCAGGGAACTCATATTCTGAGAGGTCTGCCTGGCTATTCTCATTACAGCCGCTACGCCCCCACATTCCATGGTCACACGTCTAGAGGGTTCCTACCTACAGATCATTATTCCTCTCAATATGACAATTTCCTGTCTAAACTTGTCACGGAACACATTAACCACATTGCTGTGGGTCTGGAGTCATATGTAGGCCAGACCAAGTAAGAGCAACAGATCTCCTTTCCTGAAAGGAGTGAACCTGATGGGATTTTACAACAATCTGGTTGTCATGGTCACCATCACTGAGCCAAGCATCCAATTCCAATGGGATTAAAACAGATGGATGTTTGATTGCTGACATGGAGATAATGGGCTGAAGGGCCACTTTCCATGCTGTGAAAGCTTAATGACATTGTTAATTGAATATGAATGCTTGTAGCTGCCTTGGTGCATTTGAACCTGAGCCCCTGGAGTAATCAGCCTGTGACTTCTAGCTTGGAGTAGGACATTACCACTGTACCACTGTCCTCAAACAAGGAAGTAGGAGATCATGCAATGGTTTAGGTTTGTGAAGTAAGAATTGTCAACTTCAGAGACCAAGATATGACCTGTATTTCTCAAAGATTTGCAGAGCTGTGTACGGTTCTGGCTGCCCTGCAATGGGAAGGATGTTATTAAATTGGAGAGGGTGCAGGGAAGATTTGCAAACTGTTACTGGGACTGGAGGGTTTGAGTTATAAGGAGAATCTACATAGGATGGGTCTTCTTCCCCTGGAGTGTCGGAGGTTGGGGTGGGGGGAATGACCTTGCCGAAGTTTGTAAAATCATGAGGGGCATAGATAACATGAACAGCAAAAGTCTTTTTCCAAGGCTAGGGGAGTTCAAAACTAGAGGGCAAGGTGAGAGGGCAAAGGATTAAAAGGTGCTACCTTTTCACACAGAGTGTAGTTCGTGTATGGAATGAATTGCCAGAGGAAGTGCTAGATGCAGTTATAGTTACAATAGTGAAAAAGACATTTGGGCAGTTACATGAATAGGAAAAGTTCAGAGGGATATTGGTCAAACACAAGCAAATGGGTCTAGTTTAGTTTGGGAAACCTGGTCATCATGAAAACATAGATAGAGGGGTCTGTTTCCGTGCTGTATGACTCTGAGATTAGTTTAGAGAATGTTTACCAGATTAATATAGAAGCAGATGCTGGAGATCTGCAATAAAAACAGGAAGTGCTGGAGAAACTCAGCAGGTCTGGCAGCACCTGTGGAGAGAGAAACAGAGTTAATGTTACAAGTCTGGTATGATCTTTTTGAACAGTACCAAATAAGAGCCATATTGGACTCAAAATGTTAACCCTGTTACTTTCTGTACAGATGCTGCCAGACCTGCTGAGTTTCTCCACCACTTTCTGTTTTTTATTTCCAAACTGATACCAGGAATGGGATGGTTTTTTTAATGAGGAAAGGCCGGGCAGGCTAAGATGTACTTAGAAAAGTATGAGGAGGCTCAGTTGAGACATAGAAGATCCAGAAGGTTTTTGATATGTAGATATTGGAGAGGATGTTCCCTCGTCTGGGATAAACATGATCTAGTCATCACTTTAAAACTAAAGGGGTCCCACTGTTTAAAGCATAAAGCAAATTAAATGTAGCTTATTTCCCACAGAGAGCTATGAATCTTTGGAATTCTCCACCTCAAAAGACACTGGATGAAAACTGTTTGCCATGAGCTTATTGAAACGACGGAGCAGGTTTGAGGGGCTGAACGGTTTCGGCCTGCTCCTTGTTTGTATGTGCTTAAACTGGGATGGGGTGCAGAGGGATGAGGAACCAGGAGATAAAACCCTTTCCTGGAGCCGGAAGATTTGTCGGAGCAAAATTAGGCTATTCAGCCCATCAAGTCTGCTCTGCAAATTGACCAATCCCAACAATTCAAATGTCCAGCACAGAAATAAATTATTAGTCTTAGAGTCATAGAGATGTACAGCATGGAAACAGACCCTTCGGCCCAACCCATCCATGCCGACCAGATATCCTAACCTAATCCAGTTCCGTTTGCCAGCATTTGGTCCATATCCTTTTAAACCCTTCCTATCCATGTACACAACCAGATGCTTTTTAAGTTTTATAATTATACCAGCCTCCACCACTTCCTGCGGGTGCAAAACAGTAAGTTGGCAAATTAGTGAGGTTGTGTTGGGGTGTGTGTCTATATCAGCGATAAAGAAAATCTGACACAAAGCAGAAGGAATACAGATTAAATGCCAACGCTGCTCCACATGTCAGCCCATCCCTGTATTACAACAGCACCAATTCATTTCTGTTACAGTAACCTAGTTTCATGAAATAAGGTTAGCCCAGCCTGCACCTTGTTGGATTGCTCCAGAATTTGATCCCTGTCTATTTCAATGCCATTATTTTCAGTGGCCCCAGGGCTATTCTGTTGATGTGCAGGCATACGGAGGAAAATGAGGTAAAGGGTCATAGGGCCAGGCAGGATGTCAACTGTTACCATTCCACCTGACTGCCCCAAAGCTGACGGAGATTAATCAGAAGCTGAGCTCCAGTGTGCTCTGATCAGTGGCAGTGATTAACAAGGGGTCAGTGACCGGGGACAGTTGCTGTAGCAACTGTCAGAAGGAATGTAATTATCAAATTTGTTGTTCTTCTTCAAGGCTGTGGTGACCAGCTATCCCCAATTCTGTTGCAGTAATGTCCCCATCTGCCTTGCACGAGAGTCTCAGACCAGTGTCTTCAGCTATTAGGGTGGTGTCACGCAGCACTCATTCACAGAGTCAGAATCCCTACAGTGTAGGAAGAGGCCATTCAGCCCATCAGGTCTGCACTGATCCTCTCAGGAGCATTGTCCCTCCCTGCACTCACCCAATCCCTGCATGGAGTTTTTTTAACAATGGATAACCCAACTGGCCTGCACATTCCTGGACACTATATGAGCAAATTAGCACCTAAGCTGCACATCTGCAGACTGTGGGAGGAAACCGGAGCACCCAGAGGAAATCCACGCAGACACGGGGAGAATGTGCAAACTCCACATAGACAGTCACCTGAGGCTGGAATCAAACTCCGGTCCCCAGCGCTGGGAGCCAGCAATGCTAACCACTGGGACACCATGCCTCCCTATATCCCTTTTTATTCAGCCACAGGGTGAGGGCTAGGCTAGCATTTATCGCCCATTCCTAATTGCAGAGGGTAGGTAAGAGCCAACCACATTGCTGTGGGTCTGGGGTCACATATCAACCAGACCAGATTTCCTTCCATAAAGGGAATCCCCAGGGTTGTCATAGTCATCAATAAGCCGGCTCTTTATTCCAGAGTTTTTGACTGAGTTCAAATTTCAAAGATTGCTGTGGTGGGATTCAAACCCATGTCCCAGCAATATCACGCTGGTTTTCTGCATCTCGACCAAGTGACATTGCTACAATGCTTCCCCTTCATGACACTGCAGTCCCCCTCCTCATAGTCAGCTCCTGACCACTTGCTGCAGGTCCCTGGCTTTGCTCATGTCTTGTTTATTCCAACTAAAAGTGGGTTACTCTATCACTGGCATCTGCAGGTTGGAGTCCAATGTCAGAGAATTGGACATGGAATCTAGACTGAGAGCCTGGCTGTGCCGAGGAGGTACTACACTGTGGGGAGGTTTTTGATTTGATTTGACTTATTATTGTCACAGCAGTCTAATAACGGCCATGAACTCATTGTCAATTGTTTGAAAAACCCATCTTGTTCACTAATGTCCTTTAGGGAAGGAAACTGCCATCCCTAGACAAGCAGGAGGCTGGAAGAACACAGCAAGCCAAGCAACCTCAGGAGGTGAAGACGTCAGTGTTTCAGGTATAATCCATCTTTACTCCTGCAGAAGGGTTACACCCGAAACGTTGACTTCTCCACCTCCTAATGCTGCCTGGCTTGCTGTGTTCTTCCAGCCTCCTGATTGCCTACCTTGGTTTCCAGCATTTTTTTGTCTCTAACCAAGATTCTTACCTGGTCTGGCCTACACATGACTAGACCCACAGCCATGTGGTCAACCATTAACAGCCCTCTGGGCAATTAGGGATGGGCAATAAATGCTGGCCTAGCCAGCGATGCCCTCATCCTGTGAATGAATTTTTTACAAAATGTCCCTAGGTATGGTCAAAAATGTTGTTTTGCTGTGCAATACATTCAAATCATACCATACAAAGTGTGACAGGGTAATCGAACTGAGCAAGGAATACAATGTTGTGGCTGCAGACAAAAGGTGTACAAACAGCGTGGTCAACAATAAATTTGAAATTTGAGAGGTCCATTCAGAAGTCTGATAACAGCAGGGAAGAGGCTGCTCTTGAATCTGTTGGTGCATGTGTTTAAGATTTTGTATCTTCTGCCCGATGGAACAGTTGTAAGAGATTATAACCGGGGTGAGAGGGGTCTTTGATAACGTTGGCTGTCTTTCCGATGCATCAAGAAGTATAGATGGAGTCAATGGATGGAAGATTTGACTATTAGATTGAGAGATAGGTGCTGTGCCTGCACTTCAGGCAAACGTGAACAATCTCATAATTATTATATTGAAGAAGAGCAGGTGGGGAGTTAGTTCCACTGGTCTAACTGATCTTTAGCCCTCCAGCAGCCGCATGGAAATATCTGGTCATTTGCTGTGTGTAAATTGACTGTAGCATTTTTCTGAGATGACTACTCTTAGAAATATTTAATTAGGTTGTAAAACACTTTGGGTTGGTTTGCAAATGCCATCAATTTTGATTCAAAACGAGGGCAAACCAACTGAGAATCTTCACATGATTAAAAGTTCACCTTAATTTTCGTGATATTTAAATCAATCAAAGGGTACAGGCCAATTAGTGTTGAATTGAATTTATGTTTGATTGGATGAGCTGGTGATCATTTTAGCTTTCATCCTGTCATTGAATCCTGATGAGTCACTTCCTTTCCTGAGCTCTTCCATGGCCACAAAGGCACTTCCATGCACATTGTGGAAATTGCAGTTGGTAGTTTCATTGCCCCTAATAAAGCTGAAACTCAGGTAGTGTCAGGAACTCCAGAGTCTCCCTGGGCCAAACACACTTCAGTTCCTTCATTGAAACAACAGAGAATATTACTGCAATAAATCTGCTAAAAGCTCAGAGGAATGGTTTTTATTGTAGCATTATCCCTGAAAACATTTTCTTAAAAATTAAATATTGAATAAATACCTTCATGTGTCAGTGAATATTTGCACTGTGCCACTACACTATGCAATTTCTTATATTAGGAAGATGAACACACCTCTCTCTCCGTTGTATCTCCATCTATCCCTCTGTTTCATTTTCTTGCAATCTCCATTTCTGTCTCTCTTTCTGTTGTTTTTCCCCAATCTCCCCATCTTAGTTTCATTATTGTTTATCCTTGTCTCTCTTGTGTGTCTCTCTGTCTGACTTGCCCTTCTTCGCTTTGTCTTAGTCTCTCTCTCTCTCTTTCTGTGCCACTTCCTTGCTGTTTGTCTGCCATTTCTCACACAATGTCTCCTTTTTTCAATTTATCCTGGTGTCTGTCTGACACTCCCTCCTTCTCTCTGCTTTTCTTCTCTCACCATCGTCCTCTCTCCCCTTTTTCTGTCATTTTCTTGAGTCTCTGTCTTACTCTCTGTCTTGTGGCAGGAGAGACCATTTGGGACACAAACCTCCAAAGAGACTGGAATGAGGAAAATCACTCTTTTTCTGCCTCTCTTTTTCATTTGAAAAGCAACAGCACTCAAAGATTTTTCAAAAAGAAAGAAGACAACCAGTTCAAGTGAAGACCAAGGTCCAAATGACTGGCTACTGTTATGAACCAGACTAGACTCCAAATTAAATTATTGATGTAGCCTAGACCCTAACTTTTATATTTTTTTAAAGGGAAGCGTAAGGTGCTGTGTTCCAGATGTGATTCAATTGGTCCACCACTAAGCTGTAATCAAAACACACTTTCTTTTTACATTACAATTAAAATACAAAAGAAAATTGGTATATCTTTATTCTAATTACATACTTAACAAGATAACGTATTATTTAAACACTAATCACAAACTGTTCCATTACAGGCAGCATCCCCGAGCCCAGGTGTCCCTGGTGAAGGAGCATGGGGTATCTTTCAACTCCCTCGAGCTGTTCAGGGGGAGGTGGGCACCGCAGGGAGTGGAGTGCCTTAATTCCCCCTCCAACTCTATTTTGATTTAATCCTACCCTTCCCTTCACTTTTTTGATCACGCAGCATTGCCTTTTGATGAGAAAGCATTGTCACTGGCCACCCTGGTGTATCCTTTCTTCCTAGTGGTGGAAATTGAATAAAGATTTGTACACTTGTTATCTTTCACTGTGTCTCACACCTGCACACACACAACATGGGTGCTGGGGAAAATATAAACACTACCACAGTCAGGCAGGAGTGTGAGGGTAAAGAAAAAATAAGAAAAAAAGAAAAAATAAACAAAAAGAAAAATATATAGGCAGCATCCCATAAGCATACCCGAAGACAAAAATGCATGTCAGCAAAACAGTTCTGATTATCACGAACTGTCTCCCTCTCTCTCCAGTCCAGAAGAAAGATACACTGAAAGATACAATCTGCCCCTTTGCACTTTTTAAGAGGAAGCCTCTCTGTCTAACACTTTGCTCTAGCAGCAGAGATGTCAAGCTTTCAGCTTCAACCACCAATAGGAACATTCTCATTAACTGAACGCCAAACTAGAAGTCTTCCCATGTCTGTGTGAGCCCTGACCCCACCCATTCGTGATTCTTTATCTTAATTTTCAAAAAAGAACACCCAGGGAGAACTTAAAACCTGTTCACCAACTGCCTGCCTAAAGGAGACGTTTCAGTACCACTGTGACAAAACCCCTCTGCAGGAGAAACAGGGCAAAACACACCTCTTAAAGGAACAGTACCATCACATTACAGAATTTAGGATGACAGCATGATATTATTGCCAAAAAACAAAGAGAAACAATTTGAGAGGAAGTCACCACATTTCCTCTTATAATTTGAAGATGTTTGCAATGTCTTTGTGCCTTTTTGCCTATAATTTCCACCAAGGGTATTCTTGAGACGATTGTTAGTCTTGTCCTCCTGACCATCCTATATGTAAATAAATATGTGTGCATTTAGATTTAAAGGGATATAGGTTAACTTCTTATATTACAAATTAATATTATGTTTTACCACTTGTCAGAGGATAATTAATTGAAAGCAATCATTTATTGTTACATGTATTCAACCTAAAATACAGTGAAAAGTGTGGACCATCGCCATGCATAGCCATTTACTTAAACTTAAAATCAAATAAATAAGAAATAAAGATAACTTAAAGAGAGTTCAACTTTTCCTTCTCTGCTACTTCAGTCCTGCTCTGCGCTACACCAGCCTACACCATGTCCCTGCCAGAGTCTGGCTCTGCGCTACACCAGCCCACACCATGTCCCTGCCAGAGTCTGGCTCTGCGCTACATCAGCCTACACCATGTCCCTGCCAGAGTCTGACTCTGGGCTACACCAGCCCACACCATGTCCCTGCCAGAGTCTGGCTCTGCGCTACACCAGCCCACACCATGTCCCTGCCAGAGTCTGGCTCTGCGCTACACCAGCCTACACCATGTCCCTGCCAGAGTCTGGCTCTGCGCTACACCAGCCTACACCATGTCCCTGCCAGAGTCTGGCTCTGCGCTACACCAGCCTACACCATGTCTCTGCCAGAGTCTGGCTGTTTTTACCTCTGCGCTACACCAGCCTACACCATGTCCCTGCCAGAGTCTGGCTCTGCGCTACACCAGCCTACACCATGAGTTTGAGTCTGGCTCTGGGCTACACCAGCCTACACCATGTCCCTGCCAGAGTCTGGCTCTGCGCTACACCAGCCTACACCATGTCCCTGCCAGAGTCTGGCTCTGCGCTACACCAGCCTACACCATGTCCCTGCCAGAGTCTGGCTCTGCGCTACACCAGCCCACACCATGTCCCTGCCAGAGTCTGGCTCTGTGCTACATCAGCCTACACCATGTCCCTGCCAGAGTCTGGCTCTGCACTACACCAGCCTACACCATGTCCCTGCCAGAGTCTGGCTCTGTGCTACATCAGCCTACACCATGCTGCCACCAGAGTCCCAGACTCCTCACTGTAGGTTTCACAGGCTGACCGATCTGTAGCCACGCTGCCTCTAAAGACACCGCCGTCACTCCCAAACCTATCGAAAGCACCTTCCTACCGAACAGTTCTCTTTATCAGGTAACCTTGAGCTAAATAATTTGTTACAATAAATAAGGTTTTGTTTCTTGCTCATTGATGATACCTGGTCTGAGTTTCTTTTATTTTTGACAATGGGTCACAGTCAGATATTAACCATCCTAGTGATTAAGTTGGTCATTTTCCTGTTGCTGTTGATTTATGGAATAATGGCATTTAGTTTCTAGAACATCATTCCCAGTAGGAATGTGACACCTTCTTAACATTGTGGGAAAGGTCAAATTTAACTTAGAGTCAGAGAGTTAGAGAGATGCACATCACAGAAACAGATCCTTCGGTCCAACCCGTCCATGCCGACCAGATATCCCAACCCAATCTAGTCCCACCTGCCAGCACCCGGCTCATATCCCTCTAAACCCCTCCTATTCATATACCCATCCTGATGCCTTTTAAATGTTGCAATTGTACCAGCCTCCACCACTTCCTCTGGCAGCTCATTCCATGTGTGAAAAAGTTGCCCCGTAGGTCTTTTTTATATAATTCCCCTCTCACTATAAACCCATGCCCTCTAGTTCTGGACTCCCCCACCCCAGGGAAAAGACTTTGTCTATTTATCCTATCCATGCCCCTCATGATTTTATAAACCCCTCTAAGGTCATCCCTCAGCCTCCGACATGCCAGGGAAAACAGCCCCAGCCTGTTCAGCCTCTCCCTGTAGCTCAAATCCTCCAATCCTGGCAACATCCTTATAAATCTTTTCTGAACCCTTTCAAGTTTCACAACATCTTTCCCATAGGAAGGAAACCAGAATTGCATGGAATATTCCAAAAATTACCAAATCAATGTCCTGTACAGCTGCAACATGAGCTCCTAACTCCTGTACTCAATACCCTTACCAATAAAGGAAAGCATACCAAACGCCTTCCTCACTATCTTGTCTACCCACGACTCCACTTTCAAGGAGCTATGAATCTGCACTCCAAGGTCTCTTTGTTCAGCAAATCTCCCTAGGACCTTACCGTTAGGTGTACAACTCCTGCTAGGATTTGCTTTCCCAAATGCAGCACCTCGTATTTATCTAAATTAAACTCCATCTGCCACTTCTCAGCCCATTGGCCCATCTGATCAAGATCCTGTTGTAATCTGAGGTAACCCTCTTCGCTGTCCACCTCCAATTTTGGTGTCATCTCCAAACTTACTAACTGTACCTATTATACTCGCAACCAAATCATTTATGTAAATGACAAAAAGTAGTGGACCCAGCACCGATCCTTGTGGCAGTCCTTGCCTTTCCAAATACATGTACATCCTGTCCGTCAGGACTCCCTCCAAAAACTTACCCACCACTGACATCAGGCTCATCGGTCTATAGTTCCCTGGCTTGTCCTTACCCCCTTTCTTAAATAGTAGCATCACATTAGCCAATCTCCAGACTTCTGGCACCTCATCTGTGACTATTGATGATACAAATATCTCAGTAAGAGGCCCAGCAATCACTTCCCTAGCTTCCCACAGAGTTCTCGGGTACACCTGGTCAGTTCCTGAGGATTAATCAAATTTTATGCATTTCAAGACATCTAGAACTTCCTTCTCTGTAATATGGACATTTTTAAAGATGTTACCATCTATTTCCCTACATTCTATATCTTCCATGTCCTTCTCCACAGTAAGCACTGATGCAAAATACTCATTTAGTATCTCCCCCATCTCCTGCAGCTCCACACAAAGGCCGCTTGCTGATCTTTGAGGGGCCTTATTCACTTCCTAGTTATCTTTTTGTCCTTAATGTATTTGTAAAAACCCTTTGGATTCTCCATAACTCTATTTGCCAAATCTATCATTTCCCCTTTTTGCCCTCCTGATTTCCCTCTTAAGTGTACTCCTACTTCCTTTATACTCTTCTACCTGACATACGCTTTCTTCTTTTTCTTAAGCAAACCCTCAATTTCTTTAGTCATCCAACATTCCCTATACCTACCAGCCTTCCCTTCCACTCTAACTGGAATATACTGTCTCTGGACTCTCGTTATCTCATTTCTGAAGGCTTCCCATTTTCCAGCCTGCGAACATCTGTCCCCAGTTAGCTTTTGAAAGTTCATGCCCAATACTGTCAAAATTAGCTTTGCTCCAATTTAGAATGCCAACTTTTAGATCCGGTCTACCCTTTTCCACCACTACTTTAAAACTAATAAAACTATGATTGCTGGCCCGAAAATGCTCCCCCACTGACACCTCAGTCACCTGCCCTGCCTTATTTCCCAAGAGTAGGTCAAGTTTTGCATCTTCTCTTGTAGGTACATCCATATAATGAATCAGAAAATTTTCTTGTACACACTTAACAAATTCCTCTCCATCTAAACCCTTAACACTATGGCAATCCCAGTTTATGTTTGGAAAGTTAAAATCCCCTACCATAACCATCCTATTATTCTTACAGGTAACTGAGATCTCCTTACAAATTTATTTTTTAATTTCCCTCTGACTATTAGGGGGTCTATAATCCAATCCCAATAGGGTGAGCATCCCTTTCTTATTTTTGCCAGCATTTGGCCCACATCCCTCAACCCTTCCTATTCATAAACCCATCCAGATGCCTTTTAAATGTGGTAATTGTACCACATCCTCTGGCAGCTCATTCCATACAAACACCACCCTCTGTGTGAAGAGGTTGCCCTTTAGCTCCCTTTTAAATTTCCCCCCTCTCATCTTAAACTATGCCTTCTAGTTATGGACTCTCCCACCCCAGGGAAACGACCTTTTCTATTTACCCTATCCATGCCCCTCGTGATTTTACAAACCTCTATAAGGTCACCCCTCAGCCTCCAATGCTCCAGGGAAAGCAGCTCCAGCCTATTCAGCCTCTCCCTATAGCTCAAATCCTCCAACCCTGGCAACATCCTTGTAAATCCTTTCTGAACCCTTTCAAGTTTCGCAACTCTCATGACTGGAGCTCACGCCCAGTAAGGAAGCAGAATCGGCAATAGTTTGGAGGAGTTTGAGTTTAAGTTTGATTTATTGTTGTCACGTACTGAGATATAGTGAAAAGTGTTGTTTTGTGTGCTCTACAGGCAGACCGTACCATACAAAGTGCATCAGGGTAGCAGAACAGAGTGCAGAACACAGTGTACAAGATACAGAGAAGGTGCAGAGAGGGAGATCAGAATCAACACTGGAGAGGTCCATTCAAAAGTCTGATAACAGCGGGGAAGGAGCTGTACTTGAATCTGTTTGTACGTGTATTCACTTTTATATCTTTCACCTAACAGAAGGGGGTGGAAGAAAGTATAACTGGAACGGGAGGGGTCTTTGATGATGTTGGTTTGTTTTCTGAGGCAGCGGGAAATGTAGACGGAGTCAATGGATGGAAGGCTGGTTTGTGGGAGCTGTGTTCACAACTCTCTGTAATTTCTTGTGATTTTGGGAACAGCAATTGCCAATCCATGCTGTGATGCATCCAGATAGGATGCTTTCTATGGTGCATCGGTAAAAATCGGTAAGTCTTTGTGGATGTGCCGAATTTCCTTTGCCTTCTGAGCAAATAGAAGCATTGCTGTGTTTTCTTGGCTGTCACATTGACATGGGTGGTCCAGAACAGATTGTTGGTGATTGTCACTCCCAGGAACCTGACGCTCTCGACCATCTCCACCTCAGCACCATTGATGCAGACAGGGGCATGCAGCGATAACGGCAGTTTAGATCAGATCGAGAGAGACTATTTGGGAAACTGGAGGTGAGAGAGATCAGGTCTACAAAATGGTAAACTATTTTAGTTGTACATTGTCCAACAGAGAGTTTGGAAATCATTCCCTAGATATGAGAAAGCTTTATAAAAGATTTAAAAGCGCACTTGCACTGTTATTAGGATTCCTTGTCCAATAAACTCTATAACAAGGATGTTCCCCTTTCCCACTATCATATTTTTAAATCCTTATAGGTTGCTTGAGAGTTCAGGATTTTGTACATTCATTTAAAATGCCATAAAATTCAAGTATATTTGAGGTCAATTGTTCCTCAGGGGCTTGTTTTAGTGAGAAGTGATGATAAAACTCCAATCATTTCGGAATCAGTGAGGAGGTGAAAACACTCAAGGGAGGCTTGCGGGAAAGTGGGGCAGGGACTGTTAATCGAGTCAAAGAGAAGCTTCCATTCTGGTATCTCAGTGTTGTGCATTCTCATTCTGTATGGCTGTGCAGAGTTTCAATGGAATCTTCTTTCCTGGAGTCAGCCATCCTTACCCAGTCTGGCCTACATGTGACTCCAGACCCACAGCAATGTGGTTGACTCTCAACTGCCCTCTGGGCAATTAGGGATGGGCAATAAATGCTGGCCTAGTCAGGGATGACCTCACACCATAAATGAATTAAAAGAAGGAATGATGCAAGTTAGAGTGTGGGAAGCAGTTTTCCCTGGAGCGTCGAAGGCTGAGGAGTGACCTGTAGAGGTTATAAAATCTTGAGGGGCATGGATAGGGTAAATAGACAATGTCTTTTCCTTGGGGTGGGGGAATCCAGAACTAGAGAGCATAGGTTCAGGCTGAGAGGGGAAAAATTTAAAAGGGACCTAAGGGGCAACTTTTTCACACAAGGGGCGGTGCAAGTATAGAATGAGCTGCCAAAGGAAGTGGTGGAGGCTGGTACAATTACCACATTTAAAAGGCAACTGGATGGGTATATGAATGGGAAGAGTTTTGAGGGATATGGGCCAAATGCTGGCAAATAGGACTAGATTAGGGTTTGAATATCTGGTCAGCATGGACGAGTTGGACCGAAGAGTCTGTTTCTGTGCTGTACATCTCTATGACTCTATGACAGTGTTCCGGCTTGTGGAGTTGGGCAAAATGTTGGAAAGCGACCTGAAACACATGGGGAAAGGTCAGTCTGGGGGACACAAACGACAGTTTCAGCAGCCTGTCCTGATGTTATCCATTCCCCTGCACTTTCCAGCAGTGGCCATCAGGGAGCGAGCAGGAGCAAGCGGGGAGGGGGTGGGGGGTGGGAGCCTTGGTTAATTTTTAGTTTGACTCCCTAAACCAAGGAGCCAAATTCAAGGAGCAAACTGCTGCCATGGCAACCATCAGCACAGCTCCCTTAAAGAGAGAACATTACAAAGTGGCTGTTTATAACTCAATGAATATGTTTCCCTTGTACAATTTAAGGAGCAAGTTGAAGGCACCAGCATTATTGTAAAATGTCACTTTCACACACTTTAACTATAAAAAGGTAACAGATCTCAGAGCTAAACTGATGGGAGGCAGCAGTCATAATTGGATATTCAAGAGGATATTTGCATAGGTTATTGTTTAATGCTCTGGAAAATGGCAGGTAGGACTAATGAACGGTAATGGAGGGAATCTTGACTAAATAGAATTTTTATGACTGTGAAAATCACTGGAAAGGAAAGGCTGACATTAAAAAATGCAAAATTAGTCAGCTATGATTGGCTGTCCCAGGCAGCAGCTGACCCACAGTACACTCAAAACTGGCCCTTGAGGAAATTAAAACCAGTATTCCAGAGAAAACGGGAAAACAAAGCATTAAAACTATAAGACAACCGAGAATTGGTAATTGTTTGGGAGGTAATCTCACTTGTCTTCTCAGCTACTGTCAGCGAGGACTGGGAAATCGCTGATAGATGTGCTTTCAGAGAGTTGATGTTATGTGATAAAGTTTAGTTTACTATCTAGCGCTGAAGGCTATTAGATCGAATTTCATCGAGCTGACAGAACACAGTCAAGTAATTTGACTCAACTGGTCTAAGCTGTTCTTTATGTTCCACGCAATCTCTCTCCCTTCACCCCTCCCCCATCCCACCTTAATCAATGTCATTCCATCAACATTTCTTCATTCTTTCTCTCTGTGTTCATCCAGCTTCCCTTAAGTACACCGACTCTACCCTACTCATCTCCACCACACCCTCAGGACCAGGGAGTGTTGGCCAAGTCATAAGAGGGAGTGAGGACTGCAGATGCTGGAGATCAGAATCTGGAATGTGGTGCTGGAAAAGCACAGCAGGTCAGGCAGCATCCCAGGAGCCGGAGAATCAATTTTTCAGGCATAAGCCCTTCATTAATTTCCTGACGCTCCAGGGAAAAGAGCCCCAACCTCTCCCTTTAGCTCAAACCCTCCAACCTTGGCAACATCCTGTAAATCTTTTCTGAACCCTTTCAAGTGTCCCTAGACTATTAATCCAGAGGCCAAGGGGACCCAAACTTGAATCCCAATGTGGCAGATAATGAACTTTAAATTCAATTTAAAAAATCTGGGATGAAGTGTCTCATGACGACCATGAACCTATTGTCAGTTGTTGCAAAAACCCATCTGGTTCACCAATGTCCTTGAGGAAAGGTAACTACTGTCTTTAACTGGCTTAGCTAACATATGACTTCAGATCCACAGGATTGTGACTGACTCCTGCAGAGAGTTGTGACTGCAGCCCAGTCCATCACACAAACCAGCCTTCCATCTACAGTATTGGCTCTGTCTACACTTCCCGCTGCATCGAGAAAGTAACCAACATAATCAAAGACCCCTCCCACCCCAGTTATACTCTCTTCCACCCTTTCCTATCAGGTGAAAGATATAAAAATTTGTGTACAGGTACGAACAGATTAAAGAACAGCTCCCTCCCTGCTGTTATCAGACTTTTAAATGAACCTCTTCAATGTTAATGTTGATCTCTCTCTGCACCTTCTCTGTGGTTGTAACACTGTAGCCTGCACTCTGTTCTGTTACCCTGATGCACTTGTATATAAAGCACCTAAGACAATACTTTTCACTGTACCTCGATTCACATCAGTAATGAATCAAAACAAATCAAATCAAATCACTCTCTGAAATGGCCACGTGTGTCACTCGGTTCAAGGGTAAGTTTGGATGGGTTGGTCTTGACACCCACATTCTGTGAAGAAATAAATCCTTATAAACTACAAATGTCTGGGTAGAGGCATGAATCATAGATTTCCAACAGTTCAGATAGAGGCCATTTGACCCATCAAGGGTGCACCAAACCTCTGTCAAGTATCCCACCCCACGAACCTATCCCTACAATGCTGCATTTCCCATGGCTAATCCAGCCAGCAAATCCCTATGGGCAATTTCCCATCACTAATTAGTCTAGCTTGCATGTCCTTGAACTGTGCAGGGAAACTGGAGCACCCGCAGGAAACCCATGCAGACACAGGGAGAATGTGCAAACCCCGTACAGATGGAGTTGGAATCAAACCTGGGTTTCTGGTGCTGTGAGGCAGCAGTGCTAACCTGTGAGCCACTCAAATTGTGACATGAGTCAACATTCCTTCTCCCACCTTGTCATGCAGAATATTAAATAGTGCAACAGTGTCAATGCCTCAACACTGGCTCTAAGGTGCTGATGGTTGTGACAGAGTGGGATGAGGATTGGGTTTTGTACATTGTCTCAGTGTGGTGGATGGGAATCAGGAGCTGCTGAGTCAGCAACCTGGCTCATGTCACTTCTGATTTTTAGCTCTGCCGGGATTAACAGGAACAGATGTAAAATTGGTTGTCAGCTCACTCTCAGTATTGAGCAGAGTCAAAATTACCCCCATAATCTAGGTTGACACTCGTGGAGCACTGTGTGTGTGTGTCTGAATAACAATCAGGAACAGAAGACTTGGCTGGTTTCTCTATCCCTCTCCTTCCTGACTTGGGCGCTGAATCCTATTACAGCTCCCTGAAGTTTGAAAAACTCAGCAAGAATCTGGGGTCAAACTAAACATCCCCCTGGTTTCACATGTATCTGGCAGAATGATCTCTTAACCAAACAGCTGATTGGAGAGCTCACTCCCAAACTCAAGCCAAAAATCTTCAAAATGGGCAAAGACCATGGTAATTTTTGTTAAAGCTAAGCACTGACTTATAAAGTGTCACACTTAGAGTGTTAACTCTTTGAAGGCATTGGAGACAAGGTGATTCAAAGCTTGATGAATCCTGCAGCCCCTTATCGACTTATCACTCACCGCATTCCTACATGTGCAATCTGTCCAAGCAACTAAACAATAATAACCAGGGAAGCTTGTCTCTGTCAATGGCCCTACAGTCTTTCTGGTTTATGTGATATAGAAACAGCTTTATTGTTCCCAGGGGGAGAATTTCTGTCTCTGCTGTTTGTACTGGAGGTGTGACTGCGCTCAGGAAAAATGACCATGCTCACCAGTATAACTGTGCGCAGATGAGAGAGTTTACAATCTCAACTCGGAGAGTGAGATGTGCAAGCTGAAAGGGAAGAAATTGTAGCAAAGTTTTAACATCAAAACATGCAAGAAATCCCACCTCCCTTCCAGTACTCCCCCTGCCAGTGAGAAAGCATGTGTTGTGGCTGTAGCAGATTGAAGATGGCCCTTTTCAGTTGGAGACAAAGAGAAAGCACGAGTGAGTATAATTTGAACTAAAAGATGAAAGGCACAGAACTGATGTGCTAAATGGCCACCTTTTATGTTGTCATGAGTCTACGGGCTAGATTTGGTTTGGGGTGATCAATGATTTAAAAACCGAAGACACTGGAGCACAGTCTGTGGGGTTTACCGATGTTATGGAGCAGGTGGGACTTATAACTGAGCCTCCCAACTCAGAGGTAGGGACACTACCACTGCATCATGAGAGCCCCATATAACTCCTTCTGTTTTTTACTCCCTTTTTTCTTTTAATCACTGGAGGTGCTATCAAATCACCGGCTCACCTGTGGCAATCTCCACTATTAACCACCACCAGTAAATTGCCCGTGAACAAAGAACAAAGAACAAAGAAACTTTACAGCCCAGGAACAGGCCCTTCGGCCCTCCAAGTCTGAGCATCACCTCACATTTGCCTGAATTGAACTCCATCTGCCACTTCTCTGCCCAACTCTCCAGTCTATCTATATTCTCCTACAGTCCCCTATGCTTTCTGCTATTCCACCAATCTTAATGTCATCTGCAAACTTGCTGATCATACCAACAGTGCTCTCTTCCATATCATTTATGTATAAAACAAATAATAGTGGCCGCAGCACTGATCTTTGTGGAACACCACTGATCACCTTTCTCCATTTTGAGAAACTCCTTTCAACTACTACTCTCTGTCTCCTGTTGCTCAACCGATACAGCATGGTGGTTCAGTGCTTAGCAGGTTTGATTCCAGCCTTGGGCAACTGTCTGTGTGGTGTTTGCACATCCTCCCCGTGTCTGCATGGATTTTCTCTGAGTGCTCCAGTTTCCTCTCACAATCCAAAGATGTGTAGGTTAGGGTGGATTGGTCATGCTAAATTGTCTATAGTATCTAGAGATGTGCAAGCTAGGTGGGTTAACCATGGGAAATGCAGGGTCACAGGGATGGGGTGGGTCTAGGTAGGATGCTTTTCGGAGGGTCAGTGTAGACTCGATGGGCTGATTGGTTTGCTTCCACACTGGAGGGAATCTGTCAAACTGGAGTTAGAAGGGGTGATAAGGCACTCTATTCCCTCTGCTGCTCACTTTTCCCTAATATGGCTCTTTCTGGATATTTTCTATATCCAATCTATTCAGCAATATTATTACACACCTTTGGTGCAGGTGGGACATGAACTCTGGCCTCCTGGCTCAGAGGTAAGGACACTATCACTGTGCTACAAGAACCCAGATCACTCTGCGCTATCGGGCTCAATCGTTTCCAAGATGGCAGCGGCAAATAGGACGTGTTGGGGGCTCCTGGCCTGTCTGCTTCTGATCACCAGGCCTGTCACATCCTTCTGTTTCTTTTTAACATCATCCAACATCAAAAATCATCTCACCTGGTTTTGGTGGCTTTGGGGGGGGGGGCGGAAGGAGGTTTCGGGAGGCAGTTGCCGTGCAGATTGCGGTGTGGATTTGGCCGTTCCTTGTGGCTATTGAGGCCATATCCTGGTGGGTCTGACAATGTAGCTTTGGCGGTGGCTTCAGGGTGAGGTGGGTCCGGCCTGGGATTCCCACTGCCCAGAATTCCTTTCAACAGCTTCAACAGCCTCAACCTCAGCAGCTCTGGAACGGTTAATTGAACTAAGATGGACATGGTCTTAATTTTTTAATACATATATTATTTCTGTTATTAAAATGCCCGCCGGAGTATGGTTACTTAAACACGTTTTGCTGTATTCTTGTTGTAAAAATACAAGTGGCAATAAATTAATATTCTATTCTATTCAATACAAAGCAGATGTTCCCAACTTACTTTGATCAGGGTATTTATTGACACCACTACTTCAGGCTTCAAACAAAGCCTATTTACTCAGCAAACGGTCTATTTTTAGAGCACCCTGCAGCAAACATGTAAAGAATCTACTGTATTTAATAGGTTTTTTTATTCATTTGTGGGATGTGGGAGTCACCGGCTAGGCCAGCATTTATTGCCCATCCCTAGTTGCCCCTTGAGAAGGTGACAGTGAGCTGCCTTCTTGAACTGCTGCAATCAGTGTGCTGCAGGTAGACTCACAATGCCCTTAGGGAGGGAATTCCAGGATTTTGACCCAGCGACAGTGAAGGAACAGTGACCTATTTCCAAGTCAGGATGGTGAGTGGCTTGGGAGGGGAACTTGTAGGTGGTGGTGTTCCCGTGTACCTACTGTCTTGTTGTTCCAGATGGAAGTGGTCATGGGTTTGGAAGGTGCAGGATCTTTGGTGAATTTCTGCAGTACATCGTGTAGTTAGTTCACACTGCTGAGACTGAGCATCGGTGGTGGAGTGATTGGATGCTTGTGGATGTGACGCCAATCAAACGGGCTGCTTTGTCCTGGATGATGTCAAGCTTCTTGAGTGTTGTTGGAGCTGCACCCATCCATGGTAAGTAGGCAGTATTCCATCACACCCCTGACTTGTGCCTTGTAGATGGTGGACAGGCTTTATGGAGTCAGGAGATGAGTTACTCACTGCCTCTGACCTGCTCTTGTAGCTACTGTGTTTATGTGATGAGTTCAGTTGAGTTTCTGGTCAATGGTAACCCCCAGGATGTTGATAATGGGGGATTTAGTGATGTTATTACCATTGAATATCAAGAAGCAGTGGTTAGATTGCCTCTTATTAGTGTTGGTGCATTTGAACTGGGACTGCCTCAGTATCTGAATAGTCACAAATGGTCCTGAACAATGTGCAATTGTTGGTGAGCATTCCCACTTCTGACACTACCCTGAGGAAGTCCTGCAGAGATGTCCTGGACCTGAGATGAGTGACCTCCAATAACAATGACCATTTTCCTATGTGTCAGGTATGACTCTACCCTGCAGAGAGTTTGCCCCCTGATACTCATTGATTATTCAGTTTTGCTCGGGCTCCTTGATGCCACATTCGGTTGAATGTCAAAAGGTTGTCACTCTTACCTCCCTCTGGAATTCAGCCCTTCTGTCCATGTTTGAACCAAAGTTGTAATGAGGTCAGGAGCTGAGTGGGCGTCATTGAGCAGGTTGTTGCTGAGCAGGTGCTGCTTGATAGCGCTGCTGATGACACCTTCCATCACTTTACTGATGTTGGAGAGGAGGCTGATGGGGCAGTAATTGTCCAAGATGTACAGGATGTGCCTGGACAAATTTACACATTGTTGGATGGATGCCGTATTGTAACAATTCTGGAAGAGCTCGGCTAGGGGAGCAACAGGTTCTGGAGCACAAGTCTTCAGTACTAGTGCCGGAATGTTGTCAGGGCCCATAGCTTTTGCAGTATCCAGTGCCTTCAACCATTTCTTGATATCACGTGGAGTGAATCGAATTGGCTGAAGACAGGTATCTGTGATGCTGGGGACCACTGGAGGTGGCCGAGATGGCCAGCCACTCGGCACTTTAACCTGAGGATTACTGCAAAAGCTTCAGCCTTATCTTTCGCACTGATGTGCTGGGCTCTTCCATCATTGAGCTTGGGGATATTTGTGGAGCCTCCTCCTCCAGTGAGTTGTTTAATTGTCCACCATCATTCACAACTGGATGTGGCAGGACTGCAGAGTTTAAATCTGATCCATTGCTCATGGGAATCACTTAGCCCTGTCTATCACTTGCTGTTACGCTGTTTGGCATGCAGGTAGTCCTCTTTGGTGGTGTCGCCATGTTGACACCTCATTTTCAGGTATACCTGGTGCTGCTCCTGCCATGCCCTCCCGCACTCTCCGTTGTACCTGGGTTGATCCTCTGGCTGGATAGTAATGGTTGAGGGGATATGCTGGGCCATGAGGTTACAGATTGCGCTGGAGTTCAGTTCTGCTGCTGTTGATGGTCCACAGTGCCTCATGGATGCTCAGTCTTGAATTACTAGATCTGTTCGAAGTCTGTGCCATTTAGCGTGGTGATAATGTCACACAACACAATGGAGGTTAGTGGCAAAGTGAAGGCGGGACTTTGTCTCTACGAGAACAGTGTGGTGGACACTCTTACCAATACTGTCATGGACAGATACATCTGCAGTTGGCAGATTGATAAGGATGAGATCAAGTATGTTTTTCCCTCTTGTTGGTTCCCTCACCACCTGCCACAGTCCGAGTCTAGGAGCTATCTCCTTTAGGAACTGACCAGCTTGATCAGTAGTACTGCTGCCAAGCCAATCTTGGTGATGGACATTGAAATCCCCTGCCCTGAGTACATATTGTGCCCTTGTCATCCTCAGTGGTTCCTCCAAGTGTTGTTCAACATGGAGGAATATCGATTCATCAGACGATGGATGATGGTTGATAGTAATCAGCACGAGACTTCATGGGGTCTGGAGCCAATGTTGAGGACTCCCAGAGCAACTCTGTCCCGACCATGTACCACTGTGCTGCCACCTCTGCTGGGCCTGTCCTGCTGTGAGACAGGACATATCCAGGGATGGTGATGGTGGTGTCTGGGATATTGTCTGTAAGGTATGATTCCATGAGTATGACTATGTCAGGCTGTTGCTTGACTCGTCCGGGAGACAGCTCTCCCAGTTTTGGCATTAGCCTCCAGATGTTGGTAAGGAGGACTTTACA
The DNA here is from genome assembly GCF_004010195.1 of Chiloscyllium plagiosum. Lineage (NCBI taxonomy): Eukaryota > Metazoa > Chordata > Chondrichthyes > Orectolobiformes > Hemiscylliidae > Chiloscyllium > Chiloscyllium plagiosum. The sequence continues at coordinate 14,709,500 of NC_057749.1, forward strand.
GAGTCGAAGGGCTGTTTTTACCGTTGTCTTTTCCCGTGCCTAGGTCGATGCCAGATGAATCCATCCAGTTTCATTCCTTTGAGACTTTGTAGTGATTGGTACAACTGAGTGGCTTGCTAGGCCATTTCAGGGGGCGATTGAGAGTCAACCACATTTCTGTGGATCTGGAGTCACATGTAGGTTAGACTGGATGAAGATGGCAGTTTCCTTCCCTGAAGGGCATTAGTGAACCAGATGGGGTTTTCTCACAATCAGCAAAGGTTTCATGGTCATCTGTAGATTCTTAATTCCAAGTATTTTCGGATAAATCTACCATCTGCTGTTGACCTGAACCCAAGTCGGCAGAACATTAGCTGAGTTTCTAGATTAATAGTTAAGTGATAATAGGTCAATAGGCCATTGCCCCTCATGGTCCTCTGTAAACTATAGCAAGCAGAAAGCTGAAAGTCAGCCCCTTTCTGTTAACAACAGAGTGATTTCCCTTGTAGAATATAGTGAGCAGAGGTATTTATTTATTTATTTAAAGTAATTGTCCATTGCCTGTTGCCAGAGGTCTCCAGTGTGACTAATGGGGAATTAGTCAATCATCTCAAGCCATCTGGGATGGTGGTGTCCTTTTATTTAATGTAGAGTCATAGAGCACAGAAACAGACCCTTCAGTCCTACCCGTACATGCTGACCACATATCCTAAACTGACCTAGTCCCATTTGCCAGCACTTGGTCCATATCCCTCCAAACCCTTCCTACTCATGTGCCCATCCAGATGCCTTTTGAATGTTGCCATTGTACCCACCTTCATCATTATCCTCTCAGGAACTTCCTTCTACCTCTTTCTACTTCACCCCATTAGCATGTGCTTTGTGTGGCATCATGATCACCTCCCTATTTCTGGGTGAGGCACTCCAAGCACAATCCCACGCCAGCGTTTGTTGGCCGTGGATGAATATTCATAGTGCAGTTCTTCAGGCTCAATAACCAGCCTGAAATCCTTTCACCACCTCCTCACTATTGTCCAAAAGAGAAAATGTGTGTGTGAAGACATGTTTAAAAAAAGAATGTATCTTTCCTCTTCTTTCTACCTTATGCGCTTATCCAGCTTCCCATGAAATACATATATGTTACTCACCAACACGAAATACAAAGTTAAAAATCACACAACACCAGGTTATAGTCCAATAGGTTTATTTGGAAGCACTAGCTTTTGGAGCACTGCTCCTTCACCAGGTGGTTGTGGGGTATCAAATATGAACTGTCAACCACTTAGCCCTTTGAGGCTGTTTCCTATTCAATAAAATTCTGTCAAGCCCCTTCAGAATTTTCTGTGTTTGAATGAGAATCTAGACCCAATTTACAATCGCATCAATGGTTACAATGAAGGACTCTCCTTCTCAATCCCACTCCTTGCCTGAGACCTGGTGACTCTCAGGTTGGAACTTGGCTATCAGGGGTTGCTGAGGAGAGCTCAGTGGGTCTGGCAGCATTTGTGAAGGAAAATCAGGGAGTTAATGTTTCGGGTCTGGTGACCCTTCCTCTGATTTTACTTCACAGATGCTGCCGGACCTGCTGAGCTTTTCCAGCGGTATCTGTTTGTGTTCCATGTTATTCCAGTCATTTGATTTGTCTCCAGTACCACCTTATTTTAATATTTTGTAATGAACTCTCTGCCTTATTTAATCGGATTGTAGGTCATCCCTTCAGTTGTTATTCAGTTGTTGACACTTTACCCTCACTGTCGAACACCCTTGGTCACCTGCAGAGACTTATTATCTGATACTCCACTCACACCATTTGTAAGATCTTTTGATCTCTCTGCCCTTGGTCTCTCTGCTCATAAATTCTGTGTTCTATGTGTTGCCCTCTCGCTTCACCTGACGAAGGGTCTCGCCTCCAAAAGCTTGGGATTCCAATGAAACCTGTTGGACTATAACCTGATGTCGTGTGATTTCAGACTTTGTCCACTTCTGTCCAGCACTGGCACCTCCATATTATTGATTTTCCCATGACTGATGATTTATTTTAGCTAATTTTATTTAGACTCTGAATCTCTGTTAATTTCATTTGGATTTCTGTCAAGTTATCCTGCTTTTCTGTTGTGAATGTTGAAGCAAAATAATCATTTAGAATATCAGTCATTTCCAATGTTCATTACCAATATCCTCACTCTCGGCCTGCAGTGGATCAGTAGTATTCTTAACCAGCTGCCTTCCATTTATATAACTATAAAATCTCTTATTCAGCTTCTCTTCTGTACTGGATGGTTATCAATAATCTCCTTGTCTGCCTACTCCTTTCATATCTCTCTTTCCCCCTGGGTTCCATTTCCACTTATCCACTCATCTCACACCTTCCTCCCAATGCATGTATTTAATATAAATGCTATTTTCTTCCTCGCTGATATCAGTGTTGATGAAGAGTCACTGGACTTGAAACATTAGCTCTGTTTTCTTCTCACAGATGCTGCCAGACTTACTGAGTTTCTCCATCAATTTCTGATTTTGTTTCAGATCTCCAGCATTCGCAGTTCTTTGTTTTATTAGATTAGATTAGATTCCCTACAGTATGGAAACAGGCCATTTGGCCCAACAAGTCCACACCGACCCTCCAAAGAGTAACCCACCCCTCTATATTTACTCCTGACTAATGCACCTCACACTATGGGCAATTTAGTATGACCAATTCACCTGGCCTGCACATCTTTGGATTGTGGGAGGAAACCCACACAGACAGTCACCCAAGGTGGGAATCAAACCTGGGTCCCTGGCACTGTAAGGCAGCAGTGCTAACCACTGAGCCACTGTACCACCCTTTATTTTCACTTTCTGCATACTTTATACTTTGCAATGACATTGACAATTGCACCAAGCTCCACATTCTGCCCTTCTGATTCTCAGTTCCTCCTCTGGAATAAATGGTGACTAGATAATATCTCTGGCCCCTAGTTTTTAATTCTCTCCCACCATTATTTTTTCAGATTGTCTCGGGATTGGTAATAGACGTCAGCTTTGTCAGCAACTCCCAAGTCCCCAGCAAATTCTAAAACCAACTTGCCTTACTCTACTATCAGGGGAGCTCAGAATGTCAGTAATAATTTAATTTGAATTCCTTTCAAAAATTCAAAAGGTAAGGGCTTGAAATAGAACATTTTTAATATCATTTCAAAATGATGAAGCAAGTTCAATTATTCATTCTGTGAAGCGAGTTTCACTCAGAGATTAACTGCATTAGGCATTTAAAAACTTTTGACAAATGACCTACCTTCACGATACCAGAGTAAGAAGACTGCAGGCTGTCTAAACGTGTCAAAAGCAAAATAGTGCAGATGCTGGAAATCTAAAATAGAGACAGACATACCGGAGAAACTCAATGAGTTTGGCAGCATCTGTGGAGAGAGAAACAGTTGAATGTTTGAAACATATCAGAGTTGAAATGTTAACTCTGTTCCTCTGTTGATAGACTGCTGAGTTTTCTCTGGCAATTTCTGTTTAATCTCTAATCGAGTTACTAGGTTATGAGCCCAATGATGCTGGGAATTGATAGAGCAGAGCTGGGCTGAGAGGTGGCAAATGGAGTTTAATGCGGACAAGTGTGAGGTGATTCACTATGGTCGGAGTAACCAGAATGCAAAGTACTCGGCTAATTCTTGGTAGTGTAGATGAGCAGAGAGATCTCGATGTCCAGGTACACAGATCTTTGAAAGTTGCCACCCAGGTTGACAAGGTTGTTAAGAAGGCATACAGTGTTTTAGCTTTTATTAATATAGAGATTGAGTTCCGGAACCATGAGATTATGCTGCAGCTGCACAAAATTCTGGTGCGGCCGCACTTGGAGTATTGTGTACAGTTCTGGTCACCGCATTATAAGAAGGATGTGGAAGCTTTGGAAAGGGTGCAGAGGAGATTTACTAGGATGTTGCCTGGTATAGAGGGAAGGTCTTACGAGGACAGGCTGAGGGGCTTGAGGCTGTTTTCATTAGAGAGAAGAAGATCGAGAGGTGACTTAATAGAGACATATAAGATAATCAGAGGGTTAGATAGGGTGGACTGGGAGAGCCTTTTTTCAAGTATGGGGACAGCGAGCACGAGGAGGCATAGCTTTAAATTGAGGGGTGATAGATATAGGACAGATGTCAGAGGTAGTTTCTTTCCTCAGAGAGTAGTAAGGGTATGGAATGCTTTGCCCGCAACGGTAGAAGATTCGCCAACTTTAAGTACATTTAAGTCATCATTGGACAAGCATATGGACATACATGGAATAGTGTAGGTTAGATGGGCTTCAGATTGATTTGACAGGTCGGCGCAACATTGAGGGCCGAAGGGCCTGTACTGCGCTGTAATGTTCGATGTTCTATGTTCTATGTTATGCCTCTGATACTGCTAGGCCTAACTGTTTCATTGCTTCATAAACTTAAGATCATCCCAGCCTTTGATGTCCAGTACCTAAGTTGCATCAAGTCTCATGTCCCATCCTTCTGTCCTTGCTGCCTTGATTCCTGTTCTGGTATCATCTCAATCTTAAAATTCTCTCCTCATCCCCTCCCCAACCCTCCAATTCCATAAGCCTCTGACACTCTATGCCCTTCTGATCTCTGGACCATCCCTGATATTAATTGCTTTCACTCTTTCTCAATCTTAAAGTTCTCTCCTCATCCCCTCCCCAAACCCTCCAATTCCATAAGCCTCTGACACTCTATGCCCTTCTGATCTCTGGACCATCCCTGATATTAATTGCTTTCACTCTTGGTGGTTGCATCTTCAGCTTTTTTTTATTCACTCATGGCATGAGGGCATCACTGGCTGGGCCAGCATTCATTACCCATCCCTAATCGCCAGCAAATAGTTCACAGTCAACCATATTGCTGTGGGTCTGGAGTCACGTGGAGATGAGGACCACAGATTTATTTCCCTAAAGGACATTATTGAACCAGATGTGATTTTCCCTTGACAATTAACAATGGACAATGGTTTTATGGTCATCATTAGCCGGTAAAATGTAGAGCTGGAGAAAGCACAGCAGGGCATGCAGTATCAAAAGATGTTTCAGGCAGGACCCTTCATCAGGACTCATGGTCATCATTACACTCTTAACTCCAGAATTTTTTTAAGGGGATGAGGAGAGAACTTTAAGATTGAGATGATACCAGAACAGGAATGGTTTTATGGTCATCATTAGCCGGTAAAATGTGGAGCTGGAGAAAGCACAGCAGGGCAAGCAGTATCAAAAGATGTTTCAGGCAGGACCCTTCATCAGGACTCATGGTCATCATTACACTCTTAACTCCAGAATTTTTTAAATTGAATTCAAGTCACTGTCCACCATCCTCCATCAGGAAAGACCAGTCGGGGTAACAGTGCACCAGCGTGCTGCAGTTGTTGTCTAAGGGCTTCAGGATCCTGGAACAACCTTTCATCGTTGTGTATTGCTGAGCATAAATAGCACATTGTGGGTGGAGTTGAACTAGATACTACACCAGACTAGACAACCTCCAAATGACAGAGAGAGAGAGAGAGGGAGAGAGTCTAAAGAGCACATGGACAAGAATTAAAGGAGATGATTAATCCTTACATAATGTAACAATTAGATTAGAGCCTGATCTATCTCTGATTCCAATTCTTGGCAGTATTTAATATTCATGTATAATAGGTAGTGTTATGTTCAAGACTAAGCCAACAGTCTTCGACATCCCTGCCAGACCCTCCTGCCTTCTCCCAGACCTTTCTGTCCTGAACCTAACCTCTAGTGAGTGGCATTAGACCACACAATAAAAGGTGTACCTTCAGGAGAGAAGCGGTAGAAATGCAGGGCAAGAAAAACCTGAAAGGTGGGCAGCTTTCTCCATCACACCTTGCTGGTCTTGACTGAAGCAGGACAATTAGTTTCACTGTGAGGACATCCTGAACCATAGAGCATTCTCTGAGTTTTCAAAGTTAAAAAATCACACAACACCAGTTTATAGTCCAGCAGGTTTATTTGGAAGCACTAGCTTTTGGAGCTCAGTGAAAGCTAGTACTTCCAAATAAATCTGTTTGGATTATAGCTGAAAATGTGTTGCTGGAAAAGCGCAGCAGGTCAGGCAGCATCCAAGGAGCAGGAGAATCGACGTTTCGGGCATGAGCCTTTCTTCAGGAATTCGTCTCATGCCCGAAACTTCGATTCTCCTGCTCCTTGGATGCTGCCTGACCTGCTGCGCTTTTCCAGCAACACATTTTCAGCTCTGATCTCCAACATCTGCAGTCCTCACTTTCTCCTGTTTGGACTATAACCTGGTGATGTGTGATTTTTAACTTTGTACACCGCAGTCCAACAACTGCACCTCCAAATCTCTGAGTTTTAATTTGCTTTCAATGACCAGGACATCAATCACACAAGCAGGGGACATGATCACAGAATCAGCTCTCAATACTCTTGACAGCACAGTGTCCTGAGAGCATGTAAGCTGAGAGTCAAAACTTCCCATATTTAGATAATAGGGGAACAACATTTTCAGAAGATCTGATTCAGTACTTAACAAATGACCCTTTAACTTCTGTTTAATGTGTGCAGGCCAGTTTATTGTAATGCACAGTCCCTTTGAAATTGATCAGAGATGCATTTGTACATCTTAAAGGGACCATTATTCATGTGTGACTCTTTGTTCCCTGCAATACAGGTCGCTGACTGCTGTGTTATTCCTCTGCAGCTTAGAGTGAAACCAAGTTCTCAGGTAAGTGTTGCTAGGGTGAGGGCTGACATCCAGAACCAAGATGTAACCGATATTTGAGTGAGGCTATGTGGGACTTATACCAGGAAGCACTTCCTCACACAAAGATAAGTGGTGGCCTGGAGCTCCCTCTCCCAAAGTTCTGTGCATTTCAATCAATTAATTAATAGTGATTCAATTCTAGGGTTGATCAATTTGCATTGGGTATGTAGGGGCTTGCAATTGATGGGTAAATGGAATTGCACATCAGACATGATCTTGGTGACATTATAATCAAGGACTTCTCACAGAGAAGAATGAATACTGGGAAGCAGCTGTGTTTATATAGCACCTTTAATCCATACGTCCACACAACCTAGACGCAGGAATGTCCTGCTCCTGTCCTTGAACTTCCTCTGCCATTTGATGAGATTGAGGCTGATCCAACTGTAGTCTCAACTCTACTTTCCTGCCCCAGTAACCTTTGGCTCCCTTGTCAACCAACAATTTCTCTAACTCAGCCTGAAAAAGATTTTGTGACTCTGTCTCCACATCCCAAGTCACTCCACTGTAACGTTAGCAAAAGAAGTTGGACCCTGACCTACATAAGCAGATTTTTAACACCGATGAACAAAGACTTGGTACATTTTGAGGAGTGTCTTAACAAAGTAAAAGAGGGGATGGAGGAAGGGAATTCTAAAACTTCGGGTCCAAACAGACTGAAGGCAGACTGGGAGGATATGGGCCAGAGCTGAGGAATGCATGGATTCTGATGGGTTGTAGGGCTGGAGGGCATTATAATCTAGCAGTGTCTGGCAGGAATGCCCAAGCCAAACGGAAGTGGGAACTCATAATGGGTACGTGTTAATGAAGAGTTAATTGAATGAGAATTTGTTTGGTGCCTATACAAAGGGAAAAGTGCTTTTAGTGTTTTGTGGTGTGTGGAAAAATATATGCCTGAACTCTGTCTGTCTAACCAATTCTTAATCTCTAACGTTCAATGGAGGACATTATAGAAGATAAACCCAGTAATATCTATAGTGGCTGATGGTGCTGTTTCTCATTCACCTGTGGAATGTGGGTGTCTCTGGCTGGGCCAGCATTTATTGCCCATCCTTAGTTGCTCCTTGAGAAGGTGGTGGTGAGCTGCATTCTTGAACAACTGCAGTCCACCTGCTGTAGGTTGACCCACAATGCTCTTAGGGAGGGAATTCCAGGATTTTGACTCAGCGACACTGAAGAAATGGTAATATATTTCAAAGTCAGGATGGTGAGTGGTTTGGAGGGGAACTTGAAGGGGTTGGTGTTCCCATGTATCTGCTGCCCTTGTCCTTCTAGATGGAAGTGGTCGTGGGTTTAGAAGATGCTATTTCTGGATTTTTTGCAAATAAATGTAGTGCATCTTGTAGATTATACACGCTGTTGCTACTGAGTGTCAATGGTGGAGGGAGTGAATGTTTGTAGATGTGGTGCCAATCAAGCGGGCTGCTTAGTCCTGGATGGTGTCAAGCTCTTGAGCGTTGTTGGAACTACACCCTTTCAGGCAAGTGGGCCATATTCCATCACACTCCTGACTTGTGCCTTGTAAATGATGCACAGGTTCTGGGGATTCAGGAGCTGAATTTTTTGTAGCAGTATTCCTAGTCTCTGATCTGCTTTTGCAGCCATTGTGTTTATGTGGTGAGACCAGTTGAGTTTCTGGTCAATGGTAACCCCCTGGATGTTAATATTAGGCAATTCAGCTAGTTTGAACTGGGTAATCTACTCATGTGGAAGTAAAATTCCTCCTGGTGTACATGAGGTTGAGTCTGACTGCAAAAGAGTCCCATACGCCAAAGGATTTAACATATATGTGCATCCATTCACTGAACTACAGCACGGTTAATGTCCTGCAGATAATTAGTATACTGTACAGTTGAATGTTATAAATAAGCTGTGCGATTTACATGGTATATATAGAGATACTGGGAGTGATTACGAGGCAGTAATGTCACTGTGAGATCTTGGTGATGCTATAAATCATTGAATGATTTATAACAGTGTTCGGGACTAAGTTTAAATTACTACCTTAAAGTAATTTCAGTCTATCTGTTAACTTTTACAATATGCCACCTTTTGATTTTAGAATGATTTTGTTGCATTGCTGTCAGTTTCTGAAGCTTTGATCAGAGAACTTAATATTGTAGATGTGTTGAAGTGTCATCCCTGCTCTCTTCTGCTTAATGATTCTCCTCAGCAGCCTCCCACACTCAGAAGCTGCAGTTCATGCAAACCCTCCTCTTCAACCAAACTACTTCTCACTACCCACTCCCCATCTCTGCTGGCCTCATTCACCTCCACTAGTTTGTACCCTTCAATAGATTCAATTCAAAATCTTATCTAAAAAAATCACTTATCTACCATCGCCATCCAGTCCGCCACCAATGTCCCTGTGGCTTCACCCAGTTTACATTTGCAAAGTCCTCCAGCCCAATGTGTTCACTGGACTCCCCCTTAACTTTGGCATTGTTTGTGTCTCAACCCCTCTACCCCTCTACCTTAACTTTGATTGTTTCCAGTCTCTAGACCCTGACACTTGAACTTTGCTCACTCTGTCCAGTCATCAAATACTTCCTGCAGTCACCTTCTCAAATTCCAGGATCTTTGTGTCTGTGCAGAAAAGCATCATCTGTAATGCGTGTGTGTGTGTTTGTGTCTTATGTGTGAGACATGTGTATGTGTCTGTGTCTGTGAGTGTGAGAGAGATGTATACATGTGTGTGTGTGTGTGTGTGTGTGTGTGTGGTGACTTGATTGTTGGTCCCTTTGTCTCACAGTCACAGTTCTAGGTTCATGTCTCACTCCAGGATTTGAAAACAATCATCAAGGCTGCTGCTCCCAGCACAATACTGAGGAAATAATAGCTGAAAATGTGTTGCTGGAAAAGCGCAGCAGGTCAGGCAGCATCCAGGGAACAGGAGAATCGACGTTTCATGCATAAGCCCTTCTTCAGGAAGGGCTTATGCCCGAAATGTCGATTCTCCTGTTCCCTGGATGCTGCCTGACCTGCTGCGCTTTTCCAGCAACACATTTTCAGCTCTGATCTCCAGCATTTGCAGACCTCACTTTCTCCATTGAGGAAATAATACTCTGGCAGAAGTTCCATCTGTTGGACAAAACATGAAACCAAGGCCATATCTGCTTGCTTGGGAGAATGTAAAAGATCCTTTGGCTTCTGAATAAAATGCAGGAGAATTCTTCCCCAGTGCCCTGCCCATTATTTTCTCTCTCAATCAACATCACATAAACAGATTATTTTGTAACAAAAACAGAAAGTGCTGGAGAAACTCAGCAGATCTGGCAGCATCTGTGGAAAGAAAGAGAGTTAACAGTTCAGGTCCAGTGATCCTTTTCCAGACTGCTTCATGCTCCTAATCACAGTTCTATTTCTGGGAGCTTGCTGCATGCAAATTGGCTACATTACAATAAGTACACAATGCATTTCAAAAGCATTCCATTGATTGTAAAGAGATGTCTGGTGATTTTGAAAAGTACTATAAAATGCAAATCTTTCTTAATGATTTTTAAGCAACAGCATTACCACTGTCACTGCAAATTGATTATCATTCCACTTCTGAAATCCTCTTTGCTAAGGTCATTATTTAAATCTCTATTAATTTTATTTTCCAGTCAATCTGTTCAGGATGTTATAACACACCTCAAGAACAGGTAGTACTTTATCTCAGGTCTCCTTAGAACTGCCCTGGTCTTACACATGATCCATGATTACTTTTCTCCTTCTCTAAGACTGCTTCTGTCCCTGAAGCCAAAAATATGCACAGCTTCCTCGCTCCAATATTTGGGACTGATTATTTTCTGCATGGATTAGCTGACATTGCCAAAATTTAATTTAATTTAATTTAAAGTCCCCAATCTTTTTTTTAAAGAGTCAACCGTTTTCTCTTAAATTCAGTGTTTAAAGCTGTTCAGACAATTTTTAACTAATTCCAGCTATAAAAGAAACCAGTGCCCTGTTCCACCATTACTATCAACGCTGCCCCATACACAATGCAATTAGGATTAAAGTAACATCCAAGTGTTAACTTCACACAGCATCTGACAGCATAATGGGCAATTAACTGGCCAACAAAAGGAACCACCCTAGAAACACACTGAAGAAGTCATTTCTTTTGTTTGCTCTCACCTGGATCTCAGGGATTAGGAGGAGAGATTATACATACTAAACCTGTTATCTCTAGAAGGAGCAGGAAAGTCTTGTTGCATCTTTACATGGAAATGGGTTAGGCCACAGATGGAATACTGTGTGCAGCCCTGGCCATCATGCTATAGAGGAATATGATTGCACTGGATAAGGTGTGGAGGAGATTCACCAGGATGTGGTCTGGGATGGAAAGTCTCCGTTCTGAGGAGAGATTGGATAGGCTGGGTCTGTTTCCCTTGGAGCACAGGAGGCTGAGGGAGGATGTGAATGAGGTATACAGAATCATGAGAGGCATAAGACCCCGTAGATTATAAGAATCTTTTCCACATGGCAGATGTGTCTAAGACCAGTTGGCATCAGTTTATGGTAAGATGTAAATGATTTAGAGAGGATCTGAGAAAATGTTTTTCACCCAGAGGGTGGTAGAAAAATGAAATGTGCTGCCTGAGAGGATGGTGGAGGCAGGTATATTCGCAATATTTATCTGGATAAGCACTTAAAATGTCAGGGTATAGTAGGCTATGGCCCAAGTGCAGGTAAATGCGAGTAGCGTAGTTTAGTATTTGTAGGTTGGCATAGACATGGTGGGCCAAAAGGCCTGCTGTTTCTGATCCAATGACTCTAATTTGGAAAGTTAAGGTGAACAGGAAAGGACAAGGTAGATAAAGATAAAACTACAGTATATCCATTTGTTTAAGATTCTACAACCGGGGGTATAGTGTGAGAATTAGGGCCAGACCATCCAGGAGAGATGTTAGGAAGCACTTCCACACGGAAAGGGAGAAAGAGGTTTGGAACTCTCTTCCCGAAACAGCAGTGGATGCTGATCAGTTTAAAATTTTGTAACTGAGATGGATTAACTTTTGTTAAGGGGGTATGAGGAGTATATAGAGTTAGGCCACAGATCAGCCATGATCTCAATGAATGGCAGAACAGGCTTGAGGGGCTGAATGGCCTCTTCCTGTTCCTATGTTCTTGAAGTGCAGATTGTAGAGATGTTTGTTATAGGGAGCCCTCTTTTTTTGGAAGTGTCTGAATAGGATGCATTAGACGGCACTGTCGCCTTTGTAACTTTTTAGGCCAGTTAAAGAGATACACACACACAACAAAATTCCATAGTGAGAGAAGTTAAAGGAAAAAGCCCATCCAAAGAGCATCATTTTACTTGTTGACAGGATGTAGTTGCCAACTGCACCACAACAGGAAGAAATCTGTTAATCGCAGCCCAATTCTCTTTTTTGCCTTCCTGATTATCCATCAGATTTTTATTTGGCGAAATCTGCTTTTCTCCTGGTATTGGCTCTTGTTCAGATCCTCTGAGATGGGTTTCCGTCAGTTAGTCCTCTCTGACCTTGTTTTTAGCTGCTATAATGCAGCCCCTGGGGACAAACCAGTATCACGGACTTTCTACTGGCAGCTGTGACTCAGTGGATAGCCATTTTGTGTTGGCGTCAGAAAGTTGGTAGGTTTAAATCCACAGTGCAGAGAACTGAGCACAAAAGTCCAGGGCAGTGCTGACAGAGGGAGTGCTGCACTGCTGAAGGTGTAGTCTTTCAGATGAGATGTTAACCCGAGGCCCATCTGCCTTCTCAGATTCTGTGAAATTTCTAAAAAAATCCCACAGCCACTATTTTGGAGCAGAACAGGTTTGTTCTCTCCAGTGACTGGCCCAGTATTAATCCTTGGACACAAATTATTTGGTCATGGTCACATTTGCAGAAACTTGCCGAGCACGATTTGGACAAAACAGCACTTCCTACATTACATCACTGACCACACTTCAGAAAGTAATTTGTTGGCTGTAAACTGCTTGAGGAAACTATGAAAGGCTACAGAAATGCAATTATTCCTTTCTATTGGAACTCAGGATGAATATTAAAAAGCAGTTTGCAATCTGGACCAAAATGCCTTACGTTCCAAGCAATGAGCTCCCACACTCTGTGCTTCTACATATGGTGATTTGTAATGCTGATCACAGCAAAAAAGACTAAGAATCAGACAGACAAAGTACCTAATTTAGGGCTATTGCTTTATCTGCACAATTTGCAATATGAGTTTGGGAGGACACACCAGCTGGGTTGCAATTTTTCAACAATTTTCAGTAAAGGAGAAGAATTAAAGCTGCTTCATTGAAGAGGAACACAGGCATGAATTTGCAATGCAACCTTTATTTCCCAAGTTTCAGTAATTATTCTCCATAATCCTTTATTCATAGGTTCAACCAGCCACCTGAGAATCTGCTTAAAAGTGCTATGTTTTATTTAAAGATGCTTTCTCAATATACTGACCTGGGAATTCAGGACTGTTTGCATGAAGCAGTTCAGCTAATACAAGATAAGCTGTTATCGCTATTTCCGCCCCTCAGCACTGCGCTGACCCCTCATCACCTATTCCTGGCACTGGGGTGCAGTTCCACACACCACAGCGAACATCTCACAGTGCAGGAGGAGTTTGTTCAACTCATCGTGTGTGCACTGGCTCTCCAACATAGTGCCATCCTCCTGCCGTTTGCCCATGAACATTGTTTTTATACAAGTACTCATCCTTTTGAATGTTTCAACTGAAACTGCATCTCCAGGCCCTGCAGTCCAGACTTTTACCACACGTTGTGTGAAAATGTTTTTCCCTTAAGTGTTCATTTTTCAGCTGCCATCCCAGACGGTCAGACTCCGGTATCTGCTCAAGCACTCCTCAGATTTTTAGTCTTCATGCCAATTATCCTGATTTCCATTTCAAACTTTTCCTGACACAGGAAGCTGCAGTTGGTGAGAGAAGCAAGCAAATGCGTCACACGACTCCTTAAATAAAGCCTCCATCGATTCAATAAGCAAAGCTGTTTAACTCCAGAAGCGAGTTTCTGGCCTATCTTTTCCTATTCAATCTGTTCGATAGATTCATTTTCTTTGCGCATTAAATGGCATTATGACTTGGGATAATTTAAAATAAAATTGCATGGTCTGAGTAATGTGGGGCAGGGTTTTGGGGGGCTGGAGTTGTGTTTGATCAGTTGGACTATGAAGCCTGGAGCTCTGCCATGTAGATTTGGAGAATTTTCTGGCCCAGAAGGAGACCATTCAACCCCTGGTGTCTGTACTGGTTCCTTTAAAGAGAAAAGGTGAGAAAGGCTTCCATCCACTGGATAACTCAAAAGAGCTTATGCTCAAAACACCGATTCTCCTGATCCTCGGATGCTGCCTGACCTGCTGTGCTTTTCCAGCACCACACTTTTTGACTCTGATCTCCAGCATCTGCAGTCCTCACTTTAACTCAGAAGCATGTCAGGCAGATGTGTGGCTTAAATGCAGTGTTATAGATTAGGGGAGTGGGTCTGTGTGGGATGTTCTTCGAAAGATCAATGTGGACTTGATGGGCCAAATGGCCTGCTTCCACACTGTAGGAATTCTTCATAGAAGCAGGCCATTCAGCCCATCAGGTTCACACAGGCCCCTCCAAACAGCACCCCACCCAGACCCAGTCCTGTACCTGTCCCTACATTTCCCACGGCCAATCTACCTAACCTGCACATAGTTGGACTGTGTGAGGAAACCCATGCAGACACAGGGAGAACGTGCAATCTCCACACAGACAGTCGCCCAAGGTTGGAACTGAATCTGGGTCCCTGGAACTGTGAGATAATAGTACTAAGTATTGAGCCACTCTACCATTTAAATAGGTGTAGGCAATGAGATAATGTAGGAAGTGCAGCAGCAAACTGCTGCAATTTTCTCTTTCCCTTTCATTTCCCTGCAAACATTTGCTTTTCAAGTATTTACCCAGTTACATTTCAAACCTTATTATTAAATCTGCTTCTACTGCCCTCTCAACAGTGTATGCCAGTTTGCAACAACTGGCTGCTTTAAAACAAAATGCTCCTGATCTTTATCTCTTGTTTTTGTCAATTATCTCAAAATAGTTCCATCGCAGCAGCTGCTACAATTTAAATTCAATTCATAAGATCTGGAATTGAAAGTCTCTTGTGGTGCAGTGGTAATGTCCCTACCTCTGAGCCAAGAGGCCTGGGTTCAATTTCCATCTGTCAGATAGGCGTGTAATGATGTCTCTGAACCTGTTGATTAAGACAAAGTATGTACAGGAAGAAATGTGGAATTGAAAGCTAACCTCAATAATGGTGCCCTATCACTATCATCAATTTTCATGAAACACTACTGGTTGACTAAGTCAAACACAGAAACTGGTGGAAAAACTCAGCAGGTCAGGCAGCATCTGTGGTGAGAAAGCGCAGTTAATGATTTGAGTTCAGCGACTGTTCTGATGAGAAATCACTGGACTTGGAATGTTGACTCTGTTTCTCCCTCCACAGATGCTGCAGGACCTGTTGAGTATCCCCCCCCCCCCCCCCCCAATTTCTGTGTTTGTTTCAGATCTCCAGCATCTGCAATTCTTTGTTTTACTTTGGTTTCCTGACTGCCTTTAGGGAAGGAAATCTGTCACTGTTACCCGGCCTGGCCTACATATGACTCCAGATTCACAGCAATGTCGAGCTGCATCTTGACTCCCCTCTGAAATGACCCTGGTGAGCCCCTCAGCTCGACAGCAGTTTGAGATATGCAACAGATGCCAGCTTTACCAATACACATACATCCTGAGAAAGAAGAAACCTCGATATTTCCTCCTGTGAGTTGACTTGTTCAATACAGTCTCTCCCTGGTTATTACACGGCAAAAATAAAGTGGATCTGTGGCTTAGGTGGCACCCCTTGCCTCTGTGTTAAAATCCTACTCAAGTCAAAAAATCAAAGATGACTATTCAGGAGAGTGCTGCACTATGAATCCTTCAGATGAGATGTTAAACCATGCTCCCATCTAGCCATTTGAATGGATTTGGAAAATCCCATTGTATTATTTTAGAGAACAGCAGGGGAGTTATCACCAGTGTCCTGGTCAATATCCATCCCTCCAGCAACATCATGGTAATAAACAGATTCTCTGGTTATCATTACATTGCTGTTTGTGGGAGCTTGCTGTGTCCAAACTGGCTGCTGTTTATCCATCATGACAAGAGTGACGCGGGATTTCAGAAGCAGCTAATTAGCTGCAAAGCCACATTGAAATGTCTGGTGGGTGCTACATAAATGCAAGTCTTTCTCCCAGCACAAGGCTTGGAAACTAATCAACATCCATTGAATTCGGACTCGCTCAGAACCTATGTGCTTTCTCGGTGTTAAAATCTGACCCATGACTGTGAACTGTCATTAATTTTCACATCAGATAAATTGTTGGACCAACTCCAAGAAGTTCTTTCAAGGAAATAACTTGCAATGGAAGAGCTGCATTTTATCGCCCTATTTATATATTGCACCTTCATGGGGGTAAACACTAAAAAAAATGAAATAGGAAATAAAAATATAAATTGATTTTTCTCATTGAACATTGACAAGCCGACACATGACTTAAAATGCTGACTAGCAGTTTTAAAAAGCTGATAGTTGGTACACATGGATCTTAAAGCTTAGAGCACTGCAGTTAGCTTTAACTCCAAACTCTCTCTGTGCACCATTGGGTGGATACTAAGCTGAGGTGAATGTCAGTACAGACAACTGCAATGATCTAATTTAATTGCAGAATAGGCTTGAAGGGCTGAATGGCCTGCTCCTGTTCCTATGTTCCTGTGATATTTATCCTGGGAGTATGAACAGAATACCCACTCCCCCATCAAATTCCACCCCTCTAAACTAAAATGCCCCAAAATGTACTCAGCATTTTGACTGTGGGGTCCACAATGCTCTGTAGGAGTTTGCAATAAATTATAAATGGCTGTTTGACTCAGATGGTTATAGGTTCAAGTCCTAATCCAGTCCCACCGATGCTGCCTGTGCAAGATCCTGTGAATCCACTGGGAAGAAAGATGCACCAACACAGGCATCCTTGACCAGGCCAATATCCCCAGCATCGAGGCACTGACCCGCCCGCCCTCACTCCTTATTTGGCTACGAGGGGCTGGGCACATCATCCCCACGACTGACATGAGGCTCCACAAGTAGGTGCTCTACTCCCAGCTCCGAGACAGCAGGTAAGCCCGAGGTAGACAAAGTGCTACAGGGATACCGTCAAAGTCTCACTAGGGAAGTGCAGCATTCCCACAGACACATAGGAATCACCGTGCCAAGACTTTCCAGGGTTGGGGAGGAGCATCCGGGGCACCTCGAGGCTTGCCGTTGGGAAAAAGCAGAAGCCGGGCGTAAACAGTGAAAGGAACGTGCTTCCACATCAATGCCCTACCCACCCCATTCCCAAGACCACCTTCTGCCCCAAGTGTAACAGAGTCTGTGGTATCCCCATCAGTCTGTACCGCCATGACAGTGGGAGAGAGTCATCCTCGTCTGTGAGGGATCACCGATGAATGAATGAATCCAGAAAGGTACACATGACATCTGGCCTGATCCTGCAATGCCTGTACTGAGGATCGGCTACACTGTCAAAGACGCTGCCTTTTAAATGGGACATTAATGTGAGACATCGACTCACTGTTCAGATGAATGTTTCCCTTCCAGCATTTGAAGAAAAACAGTAGAATTCTTTCAACATCCTGAAAAATACTTATCTGTCGAACAACACAATCAAAAACAGATCATCTGGCCATTTATCTCAATGCTGCTTGTTAGACATTACATTGTATAAATTTACCTACGATGGTGATTTAGAAATAAATCATTGAGAATAAAAGCACTTTGGGATGTTGCAAGGATCTTAAAGATATCAGATAAAAGCAAGTCCTGTCTTTCAGTCCACAGCCAAACATTCCTGAGAAACATCCTCATAATCATTGATAACAGCTTCACATTGATTGATGTGTTCATTGAATGGTCAATAATCACTCTCATGCGTTTCCGTTTTCCACCTTCACTAATGGGCTTTCTATCATTTTATACATTCATATAGATGGGAGACTGGGGAGATCAGTGGAAAGGGCACAGTCTGAAGTCATTTTCAAACAGAAACTTTATAATTTGATTGCTCCTTCAGGTTAAGGTGGGGGCGGGGGAGGTTGGTGGCGATGCAGCACGATGGCTCAGTGGTTAGCATGGCTGCCTGGCAGCATCAGGGATCCAGCTTTAATTCCAGCCTCGGGCGACTGTCCGTGTGGGGTTTGCACATTTTCCTCGTGGATTTTCTCCGGGTGCTCTGCTTTCCTTCCACAGTCCAAAAATAAGGTCAGAGGTCACACGACACCAGGTTATAGTCCAACAGGTTTATTTGATTTGGAGGTGCCAGTGTTGGACTGGTGTGCATAAAGTTAAAAATCACACAACACCAAGTTATAGTCCAACAGTTTTATTTGGAAGCACTAGCTTTTGGAGCGCTGCTCCAACATCAGGTGGTTATACTCCAAAACCACCTGATAAAGGAGCAGCGCTCCGAAAGCTAGTGCTTCCAAATAAATCTGTTGGACTATAACCTGGTGTTGTGTGATTTTTAACTAGGCTTATTTGAAATCACAAGCTTTTGGACTGTAGCCCTTCATTAGGTGGAGTAAGAGGGAAGCACACAGAACACAGAATTTATGGGCAGAGGGATCAAAAGATCTTACAAAGATATGCAAGTTAGGGTGGATTGGCCATGCTCAATTGCCCATTATTTCCAGGGATATGTAGGCTAAATGAATCATCAATGGGAAATGCAGGGATGGGGTAGGGGGTTGGGTCTGGGTGGGTTGCTCTTCAGAGGGTCAGTATGGACTCAATGGGCCAAATAGCCTGCTTCCACACTATGGAGATTGTATGATTCTATGATCAAACTCCAGTTAATTTGACCACCATTCAGTGAAATCCTTGAGATATTTGTGGTCACTAATTAGTGAAGTAAATGCATTAATGTTGTCTAACTGATGGCCTCATTGTGCTCACTTGTCAGCAATAATGTTATGAAAAGGACTGCTGTATTTTGTTGTAGTGTCATGATTACTGAGTTCTCTCCATGCAAATTCAATTAGGTTGATCAACTATGTGACAATTTACAGCAAACACATCTAATTTTCTGCATGAGAGGTAGCATCAAGATTCCTGCCTTATGTTCGTATTTACAAAGAGGACAGAATTTCTCTACCGCCTTTCAAGACCCCAGGGTGTTCTGCAGAACTTTACATCCGATGAAGCCTTTTTGGACATGTTGTCACTATTGTAAGGCAGATATTTTCGCACAGCAAGATCCCAAAACGGGCAACGTATTAAAATGACTGGATTGTCTGGTTTTGTTGTGATAATGGTTGAGAGCTAAATATTGACCAGATCAGAAATCTGCTGCTCTACTTCATATAGTGCACTGAAATTTATATAAAACATGAACAGAGAAATTTATGTTAAGACTATTCCACAGATCCAGCTTTGTTGAATCGAGATCAGGCTGTTAGACAGCAATGCAATGCTTTCAGTTATTGAAATTGTCTTGTAACTGAATAACATCTCTTGCATCATGATATGTGGGTGTTTGACACAAAGTACTTCAGAGAATTTACAAAAAAAAGGAAAAGAAATTCTTATATGTGTTCAGTCCCTCATCTCTTTGAGGTCTCCCAAAATACTTCACATACAACAGACAATTTACGATCCAGTGAACGTTGGTATGGGACCCTGACTAAGGCACTTCGGAGCACACCAGTGAATCTCTTAGCTTTCTGTCAGACAGTATCATGAGATCTTTAATCTGAACTGACAAACAAGGCTTTGGTTTAACTCCTTATGCAAAGAATGGGAGCTTCCACACAACCACACTCTCTCAGAATGTACGGCAGTGTCAGTCTGGGTTACTTACTGAAACCCTGGAGTGCAGTCAGACATGCCTTTGTGTCTCACTTCATGAGGTGTGTACATAATCTGGACTGACACCATGGCTGTAATGAGGGACTGGTGCATTGTTAAGTTGAGACCCCCATTTGCCTGCTTAAGGGAGTACAAAACAACCGAATGAGACGGGCGGGGAAGATTTTGTTCGGATAACTGATTGTTCGAATAACTGATTGTTCGAATAACAGATAACATTTTTATGGGACCTTGAAATCTAGTTTGGATAATCCGAAATTCAGATAATTGACGTTCAGACAACTGAGGTTGTTCTGTATATGAGATCCTAATATACTATTTTGAAGAGGAGAGAGGAGTTCCCTCTGTGTCTTGAGCCAACAGTGGACAGTGGAGAAGGTTATTTCACACTACAACAGGACCTTGATCAGATGGGCCAATGGATGACAGATGGAGTTTAATTTAGATAAACGTGAAATGTTGCACTTTGGTAAGGCAAACCAGGCAGATTTATATAGTTAGTGCTAGGGCCCTATGGAGTGTTAACGAACAAAAAGAGCTGTAGTTTCACACTTGCTTGAAAGTAATAGTAGACAGGGTGATGAACAAGGCATTTGGCACACTTGCCTTAATTAATCAGTGCATTGAGTAAAGGAGTTTGGTGAGGCCACTTTTAGAAAACTGCATTCAATTCTGGTCTCCCTGCTATAGGAAAGATGTTGTTAAAGGGTTTAGAAAAGATTTATGAGGATATTGCTGGGATTGGAGAGTTGGAGCTATAGGATGAGGCTGAATAAGCTGGGACTATTTTCCCTGGAGCATTGAAGGCTAAGGGGTGACCTTATAGAGGTTTATAAAATCATGAGGGGCATGGTGTGGGTGAATAGGCAAGGTCTTTTTCCCAGTGTAGGGGAGTCCAAAACTAGAGGGTTAAGATTTAAGATGAGAGGGGAAAGATTTAAATAGGACCTGAGGGGCAGCTTTCTCATGCAGAGGGTGATGTGTGTATGGAATGAGCTGCCAGAGGAAGCGGTGGAGGCTGGTACAATTACAACATTTAAAAGGTATCTGGATTGGTAGATGAATAGGAAGGTTTAGAGGGATATGGGCCAAATGCTGGCAAATGGGACGAGGACAGTTTAGGAAACCTGGTCTCATAGATGAGTTAAACTCTACGACTCCATGACTCTATCGGCAAAACAGATGATGTGATCATTATCACTTTGTTTTTTACAGGAGCTTCCTGTGCACAAATTGGCTGCTGCCTTTCTGGCATAACCAGAAATGGTACGTGAAAAGTATTTGATCAGGTATAAAGATGGCAAGTGGTCATGAAATGCACTCCGTAAATTCAAGTCTCTTTTTTCATAAGAGGTCCCAGGACAGGACATTCTCTTCCATCAAATGCAAATTAGCTGGTTGTTCAACTCATTGCTGTTTGTGGGATCTTGCTATGCATGGAATATTTGCAAAAATAACAAGTGTTCACACTTCAGAAATAATTAATTGGTTGGAAAACACATTCACACATCCTGAGATGTTCAAAAGTAGAAAATTATTTCTTTTGGGGTCTTAGGTGAGGGATAAACACTGATCTCTACTCTTTTTTTGAAAATAGTGGTCATCTGTTTTTCTCTTCATCCAGCTGAGAAGGCAGAGTGACTTTGGTTTCAGGTTTCAAGTTTCAACAGAGAGACAGTGCTTCAGGCAGTGTGGCACTCCCACAGTACTGGCTGCAGTCATAGCTTGTCTTTCCACAAACAAAGGGTTGACCTGGGGGAAAAATCAATGAGACAAAAATGGCAAGAAGATATCAGGAAGTATCAGCCACAGACTAGACCATGGATGGAGGACAGAATGAGGTGGTGATAATAAATATATGTACAGAGGAACTTGCTGGAATTGAAAAATTGGCTCTCTGTTATAAGGAACATTAAAGTAGATATTGATTAAATGGATTAAAACTATGTAAACTACATTGTTCCAAGGCATGTTGGTCTGCAAAAACAAAAACAGAAACTGCTGGAAAAGTTCCACAGCCTCTGTGGAGAAAAATCAGAGTTAACGTTTCAGGTCAAATGACCCTTCCTCAGAACTGATGGTAGCAAGGAAAGTGTTGATGTTTTGTGCAGAAAATAGGGCGGGTGGAGGCTGTAAGGAGTAAACAATAGGTTGGATTGGAGCCCAAAGAGAGAGAAGGACAGTTGTACAGACAAAGCAGTGGATAACGATCAGGCTAGGAGAGTGAACAGCTATTAATGAGGACTGTTAGCGGCTAACAATGGTCTACAGATTGTGATCGAGACAGAGATCTCAAATCCAGCACTAAAGTCATGGTCTCTAGGTCTGCAGTGTCACTTACTTGGTTGTATGTGTCAGAGGCAATGGATAGTAGCTAGCGGAAACCTCAGGTCCTTGGAGACTATCATCATCCACAAGATCCTGCAAATCCAATGGCAGGATGTTAGTGTCCTCTGTTAGGCCACCATCCCCAGCACCAGTTACGGTCAATCATCTGTATGCATGGCTCCTTAAAACAAGCCTCTCCACTCCCAGCTCAGTCAAGGCAAGTCAATGGTTCCCAATGGTATATGGGAGGTTCTTGCCCAAAGCAGAGAAGAAGCCAACCATTTCCTCAACCAGCTGGATCAGGAGGAGGCCAAGTGCAATCGGCAGATGGAGCAGTCATCCACGTGTGTGTGGGGATCCACCATTGGACTGTTTGATCATCTTGGGGCCACAATACCAGAATGGAAGACAGTGCTCCTACATCCCGAGGGAGCGCCTGAGGAGGAGGATGGGCAGTAACTGGGAGACTCAGCATGCTTTATAAGTCTCCAGGGTGGGGCTCAAAGATATGACCTTCTGACACAGCGACTGGTTTTCTCCTACTCAATGCCCCCTATACATTTGTAACCCCAGCAAATGTACACAAAGTGGTCAGGGGAAGTGGCAGGCCAGGCAGAGAGAGGGAAGGTGGAAATGGAAAAGCATTTGAAAATAAAATCAATTCAGTGAGGAATCCCACACAGCTGCAGCTGCAGTTTTTACTGTGAAGGCTGGTGACTTTATTTATTCTATTGTGAATTTATTGCACAGTCGTACTTGGTCGTTGTTTACATACATGCATAATGTATAATATACAGAACTGAATGTAATCCTTCGTAAGCCTACTCCTCAGGTCAGGTTTTATGGTAACTTCTTCCTTTTCTGTTGCTGAATTCAATTTGATTTACTCTTGTATCCAGTGAATCCTCTTTATTTATGCATGTATGGTTAGCTGGGATTTTAATAAGGCTTCTTTTCCATTCCTTTAGGGTTTTATGGCAGTTTCCATTGTGCTGTAACTGTTTCCTTTCATCACCTGCTACATTCAGTGTCTGTGCAAAAATTAAATCACTTCATCCTCCTTTCTTACCCTCTCCATAATCTTAAAGCCATCTCATCTGTGCTATGCAGTTGTCAGCTCACACCTTGTCCCATTCAACCTTCACTCTGTGTTTGTTGACTCAAATTGGTTCCTGTTAGGCAATGCTTTGATTTAAAGATTCTGATCCCACCTTACCTTTTCAAGTCTATTAATAGACTCATCCCTTTTTGCCTCTGTAATTTCTTCCAGCCCACAGCCCTCTGAGATATCTGCACTTCTCCAGTCTTCCTCCTTGTGTTTGGTCAGTGTTAATTGCCCCACTGTTAGTGGCTGTGGCTTTAGCTCTCAGGGCTCTATGATCTGAAAGTCTCTCACTAAACCTCTTTAACTTGCTTTCCTCTTTTAAAATGCTTCTTAAAACCTAGCTCTCGGCTCAAACTTTTGTCATTGACCAGCGGTTAGCACTGCTGCCTCACAGCGCAACCTGGATTCGATTCTACCCTCGGGTGACTGTCTGTGTGGAGTTTGTATATTCTCCCCGTGTCTGCGTGAGTTTCCTCCAGGTGCTCTGGTTTCCACCAACAATCCAAAGATGTGTAGGTTAGGTGGATTGAACATACTAAATTGCCCATAATGTCTAGGTGGATTAGTCAGGGGAAATGCAGGGTTACAGGGATAGGGTGGGATGTTGTTCAGAGGATTGGTGTTGACTCAACCAAATGGCCTGCTTCCACCCCTGTACAGATTCTATGATTCTAATGTCTGCTTAGAGTCAAACTTCGCTTGATAGTTCTGGTGAAGTGCTTTGGGACTTTTTGCTACATCAAAGTTGCTATATAAGTGCAAGTTGTTATTCTGAGATAGTCCAGAATAGTATTATCCCACTGTATCCACTACCCTTTACAATTTTTCATGGAAGAGCAGGGGAATTCTCACCAATGACCTGGACCAATATCTAACCCTCAACCCACATCACTTAGCAAGTGTTTACATATGTTTGCTACTTGTGGGATCTTGCTGTGCCTCAGTTAACTGTTACAGCAGTGACTACATTTAAACAATGGGATGGTGCTGTGTGGTTATGCCATATGGAGGAGGACCCCTCATGTCCAAAGATCCATTGAGTGCAGTGAGTTTGATTTCCCTGCCTTTGGAAATACTCTCCCCTCAGAACAGAAAGGGAATGGTTGTTGAGTGAC
Source organism: Chiloscyllium plagiosum (assembly GCF_004010195.1). Lineage (NCBI taxonomy): Eukaryota > Metazoa > Chordata > Chondrichthyes > Orectolobiformes > Hemiscylliidae > Chiloscyllium > Chiloscyllium plagiosum. Next base: position 14,733,701 of record NC_057749.1, read on the forward strand.
AATTTCTCTCTTTAATCAGACAGGATGGAAAAGCTCATTCTGGGATTATGCTGTGTACAAGATCACTGTAGCCAAATGATATGCATTTGTATAGCACCTTCAGGCTGTCCCCAGAAATCTTTACAGTCAATGAAGGACTTTTGAAGAGTAGCCTGTGTTGTATATAATTTAAGAAACACAACAGCCAATTTGCATACACCAATCCCCGGCAAATAGCAATGGGATAATGACCCAGCTCATTTTGTTTTTCAGTGAGGGTGATTGAAGGATAAATGTTGGACAGTACACCAGATAATATGCAAATAAACAATATGGATGCTGGAAATCTGATATAAACACAGAGCACACTGAATAAATGCAGTTCTTCAAACTGAAGAAAAGTCATAGAGTCGCATAGCATGGAAACAGACCTTTTGGACCAACTCAGCTGCGTGCACAGATATCCTAAATCTAGTCCCATTTTCCCGCATTTGGCCCATATCCTTCTCAATCCGTCCTATTCATAAACCCATCCAGCTGCCTTTTAAATGCTGTAATTGTACCAGCCTCCACCACTTCCTCTGGCAGCTCATTCCACACACACATCAGCCTCTGTGTGAAAAGGTTATCCCTTAGGTCCTGTAAAACCTTTCCTCTTTCATCTTAAACCTATGCCCTCTAGTTTTGGATTACCCTACCCAGGAGAAAAGACCTTGTCTTTTACCCTATCCATGATTTTATAAACCTCTATAAGGTCACCCTTCAGCCTCCAACACTCCAGGGAAAATAGCCCCAGCCTGTTCAGACTCTTCCTATAGCTGAAACCTTCCAACCCCAACATCAACATTGTAAATATTTTTTGCATCCTCCCATGTTGGACTCAAAATGTTAACCATTTCTCTTTCTACCTGACCTGCTGAGTTTCTCCAACAATTCCTGTTTTGTCTTTAGTATTTCACCCCACCTGCTCTTCTTTAACCTAATGTCGGGAAGGTTTTCACACTCACTTGTGCGGCTTTAGCCAAAAGAACTCAGAGTGCACAGTTCTCCCATGGTATGACAGCAAGTGGTTGGGTTTTCTGATCAACACTGGGGACTCCAACTTGAACCCACAATGTTTGGACCCAATGAACCCCAACTGGCACCAATCAGTCACCCCTTACAAAACACAGGACATGCTTCTGTAACAACATGTTGAGATGCAATATAAATACAAATCTTTCTCAAATTGGAGTCAAACAGTGAAACAGAAAAAAAAACAGATAACTGAGCCCATTACAGAATCCCGAGAAGCCAGTGATATTTTTCAAAGTGTCCTTCATGAGGAGATTGAATGATTCTCTATCTGCAGCAGGCTGAGATATTCCCCTGCTGTCCTGTTATAAATCCCATTTCCTTCCACACAATACGGAATAAATTTAATTTAATTTGTTCTTTCCCTTGGCCGTTGACAGGATTCATGTTTGTTCTTGTGTTGCTCTGCTCTCCTCTGTGCCTGTAAGCTGGGGTCCGATTCCATTAGTCCCCTCATAACATTTGAGGCAAAAAGAAAACATCTCCAACGCACTGAAAAGGCACTGGATCTGCATCTGGAGTTCTGTAATGTGCAAGGCTACAGACCCAGGTGCTGGCAAGTGGAAGAGAATGAGTAACTATTCTTCAGCCAGCACAGACATGATGAGCTGAGTGGCCTCTTTCTGTGCTGTATTGTTTCTGCATTTCTAACATTGCACAAGTGTAAAGCCTCTTCACTCCTGGCCCCTCTAATAGCGAGGTTTGCTACTAAAGCTGACATTCTCTGTCACTTTGCATTAAAATAGCTTCTCTGATTTTGCCTGGGAGAGGATGGGTTAGATAGAAAGAACAGACTTTGTTTCCCCTCTTTTGTCACCTCAGGATGACCTGAAGCATTTTGCAGCTAATGGATTACAACTCCAGAGAACAGTCACAGCGCTAATGCAGGGAAATGCAGGCATTCTGTCCACACTCCGAGTCCAATGCACAACCTTTAATCCCAATCACTTCAGCTGATCATCATTGCTGTTTGGGGGAGCTTGCTGATCACACACATTCGCTTCATCACCTCAATGAGGAATCCTCAGTAATCGCCTTCAGGTCATTAACGGAGATGTATAAATACAATAAATATCTGGAATTAAGATTCTGACGATGACCATAAATCCATCATCGATTGTTGGAAAAGCCCATCTAGTTCACTAATGCCCTTCAGGGAAGGAAACTGTCATCCTTACCTGGTCTGGCCTACATGTGACTCCAGACCCACAGTAATGTGGATGACTCTGAACTGGCCTCTGGGCAATTAGGGATGGGCAATAAATGCTGGTCCAGCCAGTGACATCCTCATCCCGTGAATGAATAATTTTGTTAAAAAACTCATATTTGAGGAATTGTCAGGACCATGTTTTGCTGTCAGTCCCTCTCCCTCTCTGGGGTCAGTGTCTACCTCCTTACTGCTGGCCTCAACGTCTCCACTGCCAGTCCCTCTCTGCTGCCAGTCTCTCCCCTCTCCACTGCCAGTCTTTCTCCCCCCCCCACTGCTAGATCTCCCCTCTCCACTGTCAGTCTCTCGCTTATTCTCTCTCGTTGCCCTCTCTGCTGCCAGTGTGTCCATTTCTGCCTGCTGCCTGTCTTTCTCTCTCTCTCCCTTTCCATGGTGTCAGTCCCTCTCTCTCTCACCCTGCCTGAAGCCAGTCTCTCTCTCTGTCTGGTGCCAGTCCTTCTCCCTCTCCTCCCTGCTGCCAGTCCCTCTGTCTGTCTGTCTGTCTGTCTCTCTCCCTCTGCCTGGTGCCAGTTTCTCTCTCTGTCTGTCTGTCTCTCCCTCCCTCTGTCTGGTGCTAGACCCTCTCTCTCCCTCTCCTCCCTGGTGCCAGTCCCTCTCTCTCTCTCTCTCTCCCTCTCCCTCTGCCTGGTGCTAGACCCTCCCCCCTCTCCTCCCTGGTGCCAGTCCCTCTCTCCCTCCCTCTGCCCTGGTGCGGCCTGGTGCTGTACCTTCTCTCCCCCCTCTCCTCCCTGGTACTAGTCTCTCTCTCTCTCTCTCTCTGCCTCTGCCTGGTGCCAGTCTCTGCCTCTGCCCGGTGCCAGTGCCTGGCAGAGCTATGCCGCTGTAAGGGCCCACGGTACCGGCTGGCGGCGCTGAAGTTCCTCTGTGCCTCGCCCTGGGAGGGAGCCGGAGCCGGAGCCGGAGCTGGAGCTGGAGCCAGTCGGTGTGAGGAGCCGAGCGGGACCGGCCCGGTTAGAGCGATGCGCGGCGGCGGCAGCGATGGCCAAATGGTTCAAGGAGCACCTGGGTTTCAGGAGCAGCAAGGGGCCCCCGCAGCCCCCGAAACCCGACTACCGCCCGCGGCCGGGGGCAGAGCCCGACATCCTGGCCGCTTACAAGCTGCAGAGGGAGCGGGACTTCGAGGATCCGTACACCGGCGGCTCCAGCTGCCTGCAGCGGCTTCGCTCCGAGGCGGCCGGGCCAGGGGCAGCCCCTGTAGCCGCGGCTGGAGTCCCCGGCGCCGGCTCCTCTCCACATCACCACCCGGCCAAGAAAGCTGCTTCTCCCGAACTCAAGTACATCTCCCCGAAACACCGGCTCATCAAAGTGGAAAACCCCGAGAAAAACTGCAGCAAGTTGGCTACATCTCCCGAGGACAACAAGCAGGACAAGGTGAGAGAGGGAGACAGAAAGTCCCCTACTGTTTCCCAGATACTCCACACTTTTGTTTCCAAATGAAATACTTTTGTTTCCAAATGAAATACTTTTGTTTCCAAATCAAACGTTGTTTCCGAGTGAAATACTTTGTCCCTCAAGACTCTGCTCCACATTATGTACGAGCTACTGTTCGAGATTGACCACCCCCAACCCCTTCTGTTCGACCTTCTTACGAATTCCTTTGAATTTCCCTTATCCCAGGAGACAGAGGGCTGTATGAAACCTCTCTGCTCCACATTATGTACGAGCTACTGTTCGAGATTGACCACCCCAACCCCTTCTGTTCGACCTTCTTACGAATTCCTTTGAATTTCCCTTATCCCAGGAGACAGAGGGCTGTATGAAACCTCGCAACTTTCTCTTGCTCTCCTCCCAGGTGTAAGCTTGTGTTTCCTCTCTCTGGAAAGGCGAGAGAGGCTGCTCCTGGGAGCTCAGAACTGGACCTGAAAGGATTTTTATTTGGGGGCGGGGGGGTTGGGAACGAAAGCACCACTGTTTTCGTTTGGGAGTGAGAGTTTATTAGTTTGCACTTGCCTCTGAGAATCTAGCAGGGCGTTTTGAAGAGATGTCTCTAACAGAGAAGCTGCTTTGCACTGTTTCCTTGCAGAGATGGGGAAATCAGATCAGGCATGAGCTTATTGAATGGGCAAGTATACTCAAGGGAGCGAGTGGTCCACTCCTGGTATTTTGAGAGTTGGTAACTCATTACCCAGTTTTGTTTTCCTTGTGAGGGATAAAGGTTTTCAAGGAGAGGAGGCAGAACACTTGGCTTGGCTCTGACAAAGGGCTGGTACAATTGAGATGGGCCAAATGGGCACGTGTCAAGTAAACTGTGTAATTACACCTCAATCGGGGCTAAGGGAGGAGAGAGCCTATTTAACTACAGAAAGCATCACAAATGACCTTGATCTTGCTGCATGACCAAACTGAATGTGGAGGTGGCAGTGTTGGACTGGGGTGGACAAAGTCATAAGTCACACGATACTCAGTTATAGCTGAAGGGGCAGCACTCCGAAAGCTTGTGATTTCAAATAAACCTGTTGGACTATAACCTGGTGTTTGTGTGACTTCTGACTTTGTCCATACTAAAGATCAGGGGTTGTTCACTGACTGTGCCCCACATAGGAAGCAGGGTGAATGGTATCTTTGGGGTTTGATGGAGGGGTCACTGGATAGGACATCAAGAATGCTGCCTCTTCTCTCCCCCACCCCCCCGCCAACTCCATTCCTTAACTTCTCGAGGTTAACCACAGTTGATAAGTTGCTGACTCTGACCGTGATGAATTCACAGTGGGATTGTTCTTCTCCCATACCCCCAGAACAAATTGAAAGCTCCCCTTGGTTTGTGTTGTGAAATATCTTGCTTGTGATTTTCAGCAGAGCGTGCTGGTTTGTGGTGAGACTCTTGTACCATGTCAGCTTGGAAAAACGCCCAGTCTTGTGTGAACAGATCAGTCCTTCCAAATTTGGCCTGACTCTAGGGAGAGAATGTTAAACTGTGTTTAAAAAAAACCCAGGGGTAAAGAGCTACTGATATTTTCTTCCCCAATCCTGCAAATTGCAGGCTACAGCCACTGTCTCTCACTTACAAAAAGTGCTCTTGGTTTCAGTTTGTGTTCACTGCAGTTCTCTCTCTGCAAAGTATAGGTTTGGAAACCTGCAGATGACAATGATGTTGGTTGAGGTTATCTCTGTTCTTGTTTAAAGGTTGAGTACAGGGTCAGTTTTGTAAAGGAATCAGAAATGGCCAGCACATCGTGTGGGTGGTTGCTCCTCTGTTCTTCGAAAATTAACATGAAGTGATTTCATTGTGATCATTAACTCTCTAGTGTGGAATTAATCCACCATCAACTGTGAGAGACGTTGATGGAAAGCAATTACAAAAAAAAACTTTCAAGTGAGTATCTGGAGCAGATTCATTAAGCAGGTAGTGGGCTGAAGTCCCAGTGGATAGAAGTCTGTCCCTGTATAACACTGGGGTATAGTACTGGTGGGGACAGGTCTGTCACTGTATAACACTGGGGTACAGTACTGGTGGGGACAGGTCTGTCAGTGTATAACACTGGGGTATAGTACTAGTGGTGGGGGACAGGTCTGTCAGTGTATAACACTGGGGTATAGTACTAGTGGTGGTGGACAGGTCTGTTACTGTATAACACGGGTACAGTACTGGTGGGGACAGGTATGTCAATATAACAATGTGGTACAGTACTGGTGGAGACAGGTCTGTTGTTGTATAATGCTGGGGTACAGTACTAGTGGGGCTGAAAATGTGTTGCTGGAAAAACGCAGCAGGTCAGGCAGCATCCAAGGAACAGGAGAATCGACGTTTCGGGCATAAGCCCTTCTTCAGGAATGAGGAAAGTGTGTCCAGCAGGCTAAGATAAAAGGTAGGGAGGAGGGACTTGGGGGAGGGGCTTTGGAAATG
>NC_057749.1:14740105-14762874 GCF_004010195.1 Chiloscyllium plagiosum
GAAGGATCCCTTGGGGCCTTGGAGGGAAGTAAGGGGGGAGGTGTGGGCGCAAGTTTTGCATTTCTTGTGGTTGCAGGGGAAGGTGCCGGGAGTGGATGTTGGGTTGGTGGGGGGTGTGGACCTGACGAGGGAGTCACGGAGGGAGTGGTCTTTTCGGAACGCTGCCTGACCTGCTGCGCTTTTCCAGCAACACATTTTCAGCTCTGATCTCCAGCATCTGCAGTCCTCACTTTCTCCTCTACAGTACTAGTGGGGACAGGTCCGTCACTGTATAACTCTGGGGTATAGTACTGGTAGGGACAGGTCTGTCACTGTCTAACACTGAGGTATAGTACTAGTGGTGGGGACAGGTATGTCACCGTATAACAATGTGGTACAGTACTGGTGGGGATAGGTCTGTTGTTGTATAATGCTGGGGTACAGTACTGGTGGGGACAGGCCTGTCACTGCATAATGCCTGATTCCTGAAGAAGGGCCTGTGCCCGAAACGTCGAATCTCCTGTTCCCTGGATGCTGCCTGACCTGCTGTGCTGTTCCAGCAATAAAGTTTCAACTGGGGACAGGTCTGTCACTGTATAACACTGGGGTTTGGTACTGGTGGGGGACAGGTATGTCCTTGCATAATGCTGGGGTATAGCACTGGTGGGGACAAGTCTGTTGCTGTTCAATGCTGAGGTACAGTACTAGTGGGGACAGGTCTGTTGCTGTTTAATGCTGGGGTACAGTACTGGTGGGGACAGGTCTGTTGCTGTTTAACACTGGGATACAGCACTGGTGTGGACAGGTCTGTCACTGTACAATGGTTACATTTCAATGGAGGACAGGTCTGTCACTGTGTAACATTGAGTACAGTACTGGTGGGGGCAGGTCTGTCACTGTATAAAGGTTACTGTACAAGGAAGGACAGGTCTGTCACTGTATAACACTGGCGTATGGTGCTAACTGGATCTCTCTTTGGTGATTAAAGGGATGAATCTACAAGTATAATCAGAGACTCTCTCATGAGAAATATAACAACAAAAAAGTCAGGTTGTGTGTGTTGGCCTGCAATGTTGTGTTAGTTTATTAGCTGTGGGTCTGTGTCCTAATTTTGTAGTGAGTTTTAACTGTTTAGGTTCACAGTTAACTAAAATAATCATCCAGCATCAATAATTGAGATGTTGTACCAACAATGTATTGACCCTTTGTAAGCTGATAACCCAAATAAATTCTGCAGTTATTTCCGAGACACTGAGACAGACACTGAATCAGATCGTGATGCTCCCTCCACTGAAACCTTCAATGTTTGAAACATTTACTAAAAATTCTGCTGAAAGCTGGTTTTGAATTTTACCACTTTCTGCAGCATTTACTGAACTCTTAGCATAAGAAGCTGAAACAAGAGGAGGCCATTCAGCCCCTCGTAGCTCATCTGCCATTCAATAAGATCATGGCTGATCCAGCTCAACTCCACCATTCTGCCCTTCACACATTCCTCCATTTCCTTAGTGCTGAGTTAGATTTTAAATTAAATCATTTTTGGTGCTTTTAAGGATTTTTGTGTGTTTCTTTTTTAAGCCTCTGGGTTCAGAAGGCCATGAGCTTACAACACCACTGCAGAGATCATGCTCTCCTTTCTTAGTGTAGTAGTGAGGGAGATGCTGCACTGTTGGAGATGTCATCTTTTACAATGAGAGGATAGAGGGAGGTCCAGTCAACCTCAGGCAATGTTGTCGCAGTAAAGAGTCATTTATATGCGTTCATCAAAGGAAATCCCAGTTTAAAGGTCAAGGTTCATAATGCAGGGTGGTACCAAAATTGACAAAATGCTGATGTCCCCACAATTATTAGCATCAGACTTGGGTTTTCGGACTGAAGGGGAAGTTTGGTTGTGATTGGGGGTTGAGGGGGTGGGGCAGAGTTTGCATTTTAAGATCCTGGTCTAAGAAATTTCAGCACTTTGAGATCGAAAAGATTACGGGATTGGGTATGTAGAATTGAGGAGGAACAAGGAAGGTATATTCAGAAGGGTGTTGACTTAGGTTCAGTGATAGAGAGAAAGGATTATTGCGACAGAACTATGCAACATCCCACATAGCTATACCGCTGTTGGAATGAACACTGTTGACTCATACCTGAGCTTAATTGACTGAAATTTCAAAACTGTTTATGCTCTGGCAGCTTAAAATATCATTCTGATTTCCTGACTGAGTTTCAGGAGCGGCTGTTTGGACGAGGAGAGAGTGGAAGAAAGTACAGGAGGGCTTTTTTAAAAAAAGGCGTAATATTCTATTTTGAACACCTTGCTGCTGTTTGTTGACTAACTTTGATTGCATTGGTTCATTCTGCTGTTTGTGAGCCACAATCATGTTGGTAACACTGACACAATGTCAGTGCTGAGGATTTGTATTGTCATGTGGGCCTTGATCCCTCATTGGTGGGAACTGGTTCTGGCTTGGGCTCCCCATCCTCAGGCACCAGTGCTGCTGTATCTGCCAGGTTTGAGGTGAGGTATCAGCATGGCTGTTCTACCCGAGTGGGGTGGAATACAGCAAGTCAACTCTTGTCCCCCCCCCCCCCAGAGATTCATGGGCGTACATTGTAGAGCATTGCAGTCTTTGTCCCAACATCTTTCTTCCTATCAGACAATAAGCAAAATGGGGAGGCAATGGCCTAGTGGTATTATCACTGGACTGTTAATCCAAAGACTAAAGTGACATTCTGGGGACCAGAGTTCGAATCCCACCATGGCAGGCAGTGAAAATTGAATTCAATTGGTAAAATCTGGAATAAAATTCCAGCCTGATGATAACTATGTAGTAAATGTCAATTGTCGTCAAAATGTCATCTGGTTCACTCATGTCATTTAGGGAAGGAAATCTGCCATCCTTACCTGGTCTGGCCTACATGTGACCCAGACCCACAGCAATGGGGTTGACTCTTAACTGTCCTCTGGGCAATTAGGGATGGACAATAAATGCTGGCCCAGCCAGTGAAGCCCATACCCTGTGAATGAATTTAAATGATCTCACTCTCCCAGATTTTGTTACTTTTCAGTCTTCTACTCTAGAACAAGATGCCGCTGATGGTTAGCCACCTTGTTGACCAGTTGCAGTCCACATGGTGATGGTGTTTCCAGGTCAGGGTCAGTCTGGAATTCTGGGAAGGGAAGAGAACAGAACAGCGATTGTAATTCCACGTGAGTTACATGTGTGTTTTAATTTCACTTTTTAATCGTACTTTAGCCAGATTTAGTTTCCAATAATTGACCTTAAAGCAACAGGAGGTTGACAGTGGCTGAATTCTGTCCCTGTGCGATGATGGAGATCATGGTGACATCACCCCAAAGTATCCTGCAGCAGGTGCATCACTATGTGATAGACAGAGTAAATATTAATGCCAGTGTCAAGGGGGATGACCAGCCAAACTGCATTTGTGTATCCTCCAGTCTCTCTACTCTGTCACTGATGGCTGTGCCTTCAACTGCCTGGGTCCCATCTTCAGAAACTCACCCCTAAAATTTCTCTTTTCCTCTTTGTGACATTCCTTAAAGCCATCTCTTTGGCTACACTTTTAATCACCTATCCTAATATCCCTTCCTTGGCCTCAGTGACCATTGTCTTTGATTGCATTGCTGTGAAGCACCTGGGGCAGTTTTAAAACATTTATGGTGCTATATAAATGCACATTTGTTGTCACTCAGTCCTGGTTACTGTAAACACTTTTAACAGTAAGTGTCAGGTAACTGACTGAATCAAAGCATTCATGAGAAGCACTTTTTCTACAAACCTTTCATGGTACATTACAGTGAGACCCTGCTATGCTTTTAATCCAGAGCTTTTAACTTGGAATAAAGAAATAATGCAGATGTTAAGATTAAAATGCGTTTACCTTGTCATGTCACCACTCACTGCTGAGAATCCTTTCTCTAAGGAGGATTTGTGAGCACGATGCTTGCCTGGTGAGATACCAAGGGGCCAATGCTGTTCTGTGCAACCACCCTATCCTCCCCAAAAGGGCATCTCACTACAGTGTCCACAGTTGAATTAGAGTCCATAGGTCAGAACGTGAGAGAAGCTGCAAGGGAGAGTTACAAGGATTTGACCCAGGACTGGAACAAGGCAGCTTTGACGAAAGGTTAGATAGGGCAGGTATTGTTCATGGAACTGAGGAGATTTGAGGGGAAACTTGACTTGCAAGGGGTGTGGAAATTGCAGATGGGAAGATGGGTGCACCACCTCGGTGCAGTGTCAGTGACTAAGGGACATGATTTAAACTGGTAAAGGATTAGAGTGGAGATGACAAGGCTGTTTTCACCTGAAGGATCCAGGCACACTCCCTGAAAGAGCAGGAGAGGCAGAAACACTCAACTCAGTTCAAAGGTGTCTGGATAAAGGTACAAGTTAAGAGAGTTATGGAATACTCCCCACTTGCCTGGATGGGTGCAAGAAATTTTCCAGGGCAAAGCAGCTCCTGTTTGATTGGCACCACATCCACAAACATTTACTGCTTCCACCACTGACACTCAGTAGCAGCAGTGTGTACTGTCTACAAGATGCACTGCAGAAATTCACCAAAGATACATAGATAGCACCTTCACCATGACCATGTCATTCTCAAAGGTCAGCACTTATTTGGAGCACGAGCACCTGAAATTTCCCCTCCAAGCCATACACCGTCCTGATTTTGAAATATATCGCCAGTCCTTCAGTGTCACATCCTGGAATTTCCTCTCAAACAGAAGTGTGGGTCTATCTACAGCAAGCACACTGCAGCTCACCACCACCACCTCAAGGGCAACTAGGGATGGGCGATAAATGCTTATCCAACTGGCAATGCCCACCTCCTATGAGTGAATTTGAAGAAAGCACCTCAGATATCATAACCTGCAGGGTTATGGGTTAACTGCTGGGAAGTGGGAATGGGCTGAGTGGATAGCTCATTAGAGAATGTTTTTCAAAGTATTTTCAAGGACCGTAGTCCATTATGATCTGTGATAATCCAACACCCAATCACTGTTCAGTCAGCTTTTGTGCAATATCGATTTTACACAGGGAATGGGGACAAGATTAAACTTGTTTATGACAATGATTCCTCTCAATGTGGAGTAGCACTTTTATCCTCGCTGGTGGGGTGTTCAAAGAATGTTACCGTATCCTCCATGGTTACGGCTCCAAGCAGTCACTCATTAAGGATATAAACACCAGGAGTGTGAATGATCCTGACTGTGAAACAAATGAAACAGGTCCTGGGTGAGTGAAAAGCAGAGGATCTGAAATAATAGTAAAGCAATTTCCTTTCTGTTCAAGCAGTTGATGTTGAGTTAAATTTAATTTCTGACAATTTATTTTACGTATACTTGTAAAATGTAGGAAACGGCTAGATAGTCTCTGGCATAGCCATAGTGTTCTGTCTGAAGTTGCTGTTTGATCCTGGCTGATTATACTGCGCTGTTTTAAATTAGTTTTGTTCTTACTACACAGAAAACCCCAATGAATAAAAGCATTACTTTCCATGTGAAACTCCAACCAACTGACATCTTCAGCAGAAATCTTAAGTTGTTCCACATTTTGCCTCCTTCCCCATGTACTTGATGCTCTGTGGTTGATTTAAAGGCCAGTTTTTTTTTCTCATCTACGGATCTGCTTCTCACTGTGGACAGAGAGGGGGAGGGCTGGGCTTCCAGCTGCTTTTGGTACCTCAATCTGTCAGCCAATCTTCACCTGTGAATTGGGAGGCATGTTTGCTACTGGGCAGTTTGACCAGGAGTGACATCACATTTGAACTGGGATCTGTCTTGAGCCAACTTTGCATTTACTCATTCTGGTGAGCAAGAGTCCACTCAGAATTAGAGGGGATCAGTTTAGACCGGAAATGAGGAGACATTTCTTCAGCCAGAGAGTGGTGGGCCTGTGGAATTCATTGCCACAGAGCGCAGTGGAGGTCGGGACGTTGAATGTCTTCAGGGCAGAGATTGATAAATTTTTGATCTCGCAAGGAATTAAGGGATACGGGGAGAGTGTGGGTAAATGACGTTGAAATGCCCATCAGCCATGATTGAATGGCTGAGTGGACTCTAAAGGCCGAATGACCTTACTTCCACTGTCTTATGGTCTTATGGGCACAGGACAGATTAAACTTCTCCCACATCTTCCCATTAAACACTCCCAGGATAGGGACAACATGGAGTTAGACAGTGAAACTCCTCTACCTTTGGGGAGGGAAATTGTCATCCTTACCTGATCTGGCATCCGTGGACTCCAGACCCACAGAATTGTGGGTTGACTCCTTAGTGCCCTCTGTGCAATTAGGGATGGGCAATAAATGCTGGCCTAGTCAGCAATGCCCACATCCTGTGTCCCCCTCCAACACTTCCAGGATTGGGACAGCAAGGGGGTTAGAAGCAAAGTAAAGCTCTCTCGACACTGTCCCCATCAAACACTCCGAGGGGTGGTCTTATGGAGGTTCCCAAAATCATGAGGGGCATGGATAAGGTAAAAGGACAAAGTCTATTCCCCAGGATAGGGGGAGTCCAGAACTGGGGGGCATAGGTTTAAGGTGAGAGGGGAAAGATTTAATAGGGACCGAAAGGGCAACCTTTTCACACCGAGGGTGGTGTGTGTATGGAATGAGCTGTCAGAGGAAGTGGTGGAAGTTGGTACAATTGCAACATTTAAAAGGCATCTGGATGGGTACAAGAATAGGAAGGGTTTAGAGGGATATGGGCCAAATACTGGCAAATGGGACTGGATTAAGTTAAGATAGCTGGTTGGCATGGATAGGTTGGACCGAAGGGTCTGTTTCTGTACATTTCTATGACAGGGACAGCACGGGGTTAGATGCAGAGTAAAGCTCCCTCAACACTGTCCCCATCAAACACCCCAATAGCACTGTGGGAAAATTATCCCACCTTAGGAATGCTAAAGTCAATTGTGACTCTTGACTGTCTATCACACAAAGAGCAAAAAAACTGGACACAACTGAAGGATCCTCTAGCAGGTATACTTGGCACCAGTCTGGGCAGTGCCATTGAATGTGTCTTTGCCCCCTTGTGTTCTACCAGAATTGGTTGTAGCTGAGTGATTAAACTCCCTGCAAAGCAGAGATAGGCAATTGGCCCTTTGCAAACTATAGAAACTTTATTCAAACAGAACATTGTTTTGGCAAACCAACCTTGGCATAAAAATAAGTTCTGATTTGATAGTGCACATTATAACTGAAGCACAGAAAAACAGAATGCTCATATCAAGATTTAAGATCTGGCAGGGAGTTCACTCTCCTATGTACGATTGCATCTGGTGCTTACAGAGCAGTCTAACTCTCACTGTTGTATGGCCCAGTTTGCTCTTATGCCACAGAGACGAGGAACAATCAGGATTTTGATTCCGCTGTCCTGCTCCTGTGTGTTCTGAGTTGGCTGTTTCCTGTAGGGACTGCACTTGCCTTGGAGTTATTACGTTTAGTTTGAATGTTCCTGAGGTGACAGGCAGCAGATCTGTTAGTCAGGGTGCCCACTCATCACCTGCTATCCTGCTATTGGTGCTGCAAAGTACAAAGCAGGAAGAGGCTATGATGAAGTCTGTAGTTCAGTAGCTAACATCAGTACCCCCTCAGCACAACTCCCATCAGATCTCTCCAGGCAGATGCAACACCGGCTCTCTCTATATTGTCCCCCATCAAACACTCCCAGGACGGGGACAGCACGGGGTTAGATACAGAGTAAAGTTCCCTCTCACTCTCCCCCATCAAACGCTCCCAGGACATGACAGCATTGAGTTAGATAGAGAGTAAATCTCTCTCAAGTCTCAGTAATGTGTTTCAGCCCTAATATAGAAAGAATGTGTGGCAGTATGTATGCTTATGGTGACCACTCTGTGAAACACTATTTGAAGTCCCTGGAATGAGGGTAAAATGCAATCACTTAAACCTTTGATCCCAGCATCAAAGTGTGCAGGAAATTGGGACCATTGGCACTTTGTAATGGATCCTGCTCTGCTCCCATCCCCCGCCCCCTCGAGCCGTAATGTGAAGGGAGAGTCCATTTCTGATGAAGGTGTTGGGAATTGCTCTTCACATTTCCTGAGCTAACACGTTGACCATCCGTTGGAAATGTAAAGAAAGTGTTTGGCATTGGCTCCTCAGGATCAAGTGGGTTATTGAGCAGGACAATGTGGAGTTGCAGCTGGGGTGGATTGTGGGAGGTGGTCACTCTTGCTACAGTGGCACTGGGTCGGTTGCTGAGTTCTATGTATTAGATGGGGAATGACTTGTATGTCTTCACCAGGGAGATGTCAAGCCAGCTTGATTAACACTAGAGTATGTGAGTGTGAAATCTATTTCCTTGCTGGGATCCTGGTGACTAATACAATTACAAGTGGCTTTATTGGTTTGTCACAGCTTCCTGTCTCCAGTCCCATGGGTAGGGAACTAACTGTTCACCACATCCAGCTTGTGACACTGTTGGTTCCAATCCTGCTGTGAGCATCTCTGCTGGAGGAGTCAGCCTGGTGTGCAGTGGGAGTAATGGATGACCCCCGGTGAATGTAGTGGACAGATGAGTATATCTCACTGAATCAGGAATGGAGCAAAGAGCCTTCGCACATTGAGCTTGTGTAGTCACTGCCGACTGCACTTGCCTGAGTGTTGGGTGTGAGCTACCTGTGGTGTGGAAAGCAGGCAGGGCCTTTGTTGAACAAAGAGTTTTGAAACTGAATTCCTGAAAATCCTCAGGTTCGCTGTCACCCCAGATGACTGGAGCCAGCAGTCTGGGTGGAGGGGGTGGGGTACTTTGCCTGTCTGCCCCCTCCAATCTTTGGAGCAGAGCAGGATCCATTACAAAGTGCCAATGGTCCCAATTTACTACATTCTTTGATGCTGGGATCAAATGTTTAAGTGATTACACTTTACCCTCATTCCAGGGATTTCAAACAGTGTTTCATAGAGTGGTCACCATGAACACTCCGATTGCTGACCACACTGTTAGTATATTAGTTAAAAATCACACAACACCAGGTTATAGTCCAACAGGTTTATTTGGAAGCACTAGGTTTCGGAGCGCTGCTCTTTCATCAGGTGGTTGAATATTAGGGCTGAGATACATAGGGTGAGAGTTGAGGGAGCTTTACTTTGTATCTAACCCTGGGGTGTTCTCCTTGCTGTCATGGCCATTACTGTTTCCATCAAACCAACTTTGTGGAAGAAAGTTATATCCAGTTGTTACTAGCTTGCTGTTTGTGGGATCTTGCTGTGCAGAGTTTGGCTGTTACAGTTCCTGACATTAGAACCACGACAGTAATTCATAGCTCTTTGGGGGTGTACCAGAGTTGTGAAAGGCACTATGTAAATTGAAGTCCTTCTTTTATGCTGGATTCTAGTTGAAGTCTGACTGTATGACCCAGTGTGCTGAATTACACAATTTGAACTATAATTTGCATTACTGAAAAATGTGTTGCTGGAAAAGCGCAGCAGGTCAGGCAGCAGCCAAGAAGGTCAAGAAGGCGGTGCTGAGTCTGAGGGTTGGGACTGAGAAAAAGTGGGAGGGAAGGGAAATGAGGAAGCTGGAGAAATCTGCAAATTTGGATAAGTTCATGAATAAGAAATGTTCAAGTGCAGGCAGGTGGGACTAGTTTAGTTTAGGTATAGGGCCTGTTTCTGTGCTGTATGTCTATGACATGAGCTAATGCAGAATTGTATCCAGGTATGATACTGAGCCAGAGAATGCTTTTGTTTGTTCCTGTAAGCGATCTAATCAATGTTCTTTCTTTAATAGTGCTCCAGTTCAGATTCTTGGGCTCTGAAAGGTCACTGGACTCGAAACATTTTCTCTCTCCACAGATGCTGCCAGACCTGCTGAGTTTCTCCAGCACTTTCAGTTTTTGTTCTATTTCAGATGCTCTGCATTGCTGTGAAGCTTAGGGCCAGTTCGGAGTCAGGCTCCCTTTTGTTGTACCCCATCAGCTTCCTCTGAAGGAGACCCCTGGCAATTGGCCCTCCTCTTCAACACTGCCCTGAGATAGCTAGTGTTCTGTCCCACACTGGGGGCAATCTACCCACCAGCACGCACACTGAGGTAGGAGATAGTGGTGTAATGGTAACATCACTGGACCTGTAATCCAGACGTCCACCCTAATACTCTGGGGATGTGGGTGCAAATCTCACCATGATAATTTATCGGTCCTTGTGTGGTGTGGTGGTAATGATGCGACCCCTGGACTGGGAGGTCTGGATTCAAATCCCAGCTGCTCCAGAGCTGTGTAATAACATCTCTGAAAAGGGTGATTGGAAGAAATAGGTTACATTTAAAAAAGAAAGAATTGGTGAAATTTTTGTTCTGTCAATGAAATAAAAAATCAGTACCAGTGATGGGAACCCCAATCTGGTTCCCACACGTCCTTACCTTGGCTGGCCTACACTTAACACCAGACCCACAGCAATGTGGGTGACTCTGAAATGGCTGAGTAGGGCACTCAGTTCAAGGGGCAATTAGAGAGGGGCAGAAAATGCTGGCATGGCCAGTGATGCCCACATCCTGTGAAATCCCAGGCTAGATTTGAGAGAATCTATTAAGTAAGAGAATCTAAAGTGGGAAGGATCAGAGTCTACCATGTCTTTGTTTCCACTGAGACGGGGATCCTAAATCCTCTCATCTCTCCCTGCTGTCTTCCAGCATCCTTGTTTCCTCCTCCTTCACCCTCACCCCATCCACTTTGCAAAGGTTTAGGGTCTGAGTGAAATTTTGGGAAGGGATGGGATAGTGGTTGCCTTGTCCTAATAAGTGTGTTTAATCCAGGTATAGTCCTCCTTCCTATTGGGATCCTCTGGAATAATATGTTTTGTTAATGTGTCAGGCTTTAATCCACGAGGAAATTGCCTGACCTCTGTGTGTAACCTGCTGGAGACTATTGCCATTTATTAGAGCTTCCGCAGTCAGTGCTCCTGTTCTTTCAGCTCCTGCAGCAAGTACTCAGGAGACTGGGAAGCTCAGTCACCGGCACAGAGAGTGAGCAATGCTGCAGCTACACCAGCCTGGTTTAACATTCCTCCCCCCAATCTCCACTATCCCCAATCCTTTTCAGTGGTCTCTCCACCTCTCAGCTCCTCATTGGGATCTAGTTCAGCAGGCACTTAAACTGCAGTGGCTGCGGGCATCAGTGCGCCCTGAGAGTGAGACGGGCTGTTCAACTCTGCAAGCATCACGATTGAGGCAATTGGAAGGTAGGAGAGAGAACTACAGACTGAGACACAGGGGCATGGGGGGAACATTAATTATTTACACGTTGGAAAGCGGTAAAGAGAGAAACCCAGAGATTGGAGTCACAGTGATACACGTTGGCCTACAGATAGAGAAAGCAGAATAACAGAGAGAATGAAAAGCACTGATAAGAAAGAACCACAAATGGAGAAATAAAAACAGAGATAGAGACAGCCACATCGATGTAGACAGGGAGAGGAAAATCACAGCACAAATTAGTTTTGATTATTCATGACCATAGGACAATGTGTTTTCAAAATGTAAAAAAAATCAATCTTTTTACTCCAGAAATTGAAAGGTATTGCTCCATCAGAGTTAGGTGTTCCCATTTCTCTGTGATATTATTCTCGTTCTGTGTGTTTCATGTGAATGGGCAGATCTACGTTTGTTTCTGTGTTTGCACACCACACCCCCCTCCCTGTATGTGTCTCTATTTTTGCTCTTTTTGTGTGTGTGTCTCTCTCTCTGTCACTCATTATCTCCCTGTGCACTCGTGTTTGTCTGTCTCTCTGCTTCTCCCTCTGTCTGACTGGATCTCCTCTTCCTCTTTCCCTCTGTCTGTCTGTCTCCCATCCCTCTCTGAGTTTCTGTCCCTGTTCCTCTCTTTTTCTCTCCTTGACTGTCCTTTCAGTTCGGACTTTGTTGGTTTGCTTTTCTCTGTGGCTCTGTCCCTGTCTAAGAGAAAGAGAGATCTAAGAGAGAGACTCTCACTGTCTCTCGGTTACTTTGTCTTTCTCTCTCTCTATGTCTCACTCTCTCTTTCTCTCTCTCTCTCACTATCTGTTTCTGTGTGTATTTCTCTCTCTCTCTGTCTATCTCTCTCTCTCTCAGTGTATCTCCCTGTCTCTCTCTGCCTTTGTCTGTGTCTCTGTGAGTGTCTCTGTGTGTGCGCTGCTCGCTCTCTCTCTCTCTCTGAATGTGTGTGTGTGTTTAACCGGGAGCTGGAAACTGGCTGATTTTGAATACTGTTCCTTTGGCTCGCTGGGAATGTCAAGGCTGTGAGACTCGGAATGAGACTGGCCAGACAAGTGAAGTTAGTCTAAAAAGAATCATAGAGAGTTGAGCTCGAGCGCGTGGAAATGTACCGTGGGGATCTGTCAATGTCTGAACGAGACAAGGCAAGGTAACAGACGGAGAGTCAGGGGAGCTTTTGAGTGTGTCTCAGTTGGCGTGCTGGAGGAAGATTCCGGCATGTCCCTGAGATTGCTTGTGATTGACAGGCTGTAATTGATATTACTCCCGTCCTGCACTCGCTCACAAGACAAAAGCTCATCTCGGCAGCAAAACCCTAACCTGCTAAAGAACGGAGAAATTCCTCGGCTCTGGCATGGGCTGACATATCCAATTGCTTCTCTGTCCAGTGCTGCAGGCGTGTGTTTCTTAACTGGCTTTTCAATCAGCTAATGGCCCACTCTCCCACCCTATCCCCAGGGGAACCCTGGCTGACAAAGGGTTGATTGTTCCGTTCACCCCCCTCCTGCTCGGTTTTTGGAACTTTTTTTTTCAGGGGGAGACAGCTAGGATTCCTCCACCCAGGGTGTTGAGGGCTGGCTAAGTCTCCACAAATCCTGGGTGTCAGACCCAAGTGACTGTGAGGCTGAGGGTGACAACGTGTCCTGGGGGGGTGGAGGGGGAAGAGGTGAGCCATGCATTTGTGTCTTTCCACCTTCCTGGTTTAGAACGCAGGAAAGACTTTACATTTAGATAGTACTTTTTAACAATGTGAGAACACCACAAAGGTGTTTAGAGTTGGCTAAGTATTTGAATTGGGGTTTCACAGGCAAGGTAGGAAATGCAGCAAATACCTCCCCCAAGCAGCAGTGACCCACTACTCTGCTTCAGGGATGTTGGGTAATGAGTGAATATATTACAGGGAAAAGTGCCCCTCTTCCAATAGGAGGCTTTGAGCCAGATAGGGCCCTTTTCCTGCCTCATCTAAAACAAACAGCAACAGTGCAGCACTCCTGCAGCAGAGAGCTAGCCTCAGTAATGTACTGGAGCGGGACTTTACACCTCCAGAATAAAACTCAGCTGCTGTGTCAGTCTTTCAGGTAGCAGAACAGCCCAAGGTACATTGACTCACATCTATCAATCTCAAGAGAGGCAGCTGTCAGGGAGAATAGAATCCTTTCATAGAATCCCGCAGAAAGGGACCATTCAGCCCATCAAATCTGCACCCATCCACCAAAGGGCATTCTACCTCTATCCCTGCATTCCCCATGACCTAACCTGCACATAGAGTCATCGAGTTGTACCACACAGAAACAGACCCTTCGGTCCAACTCATCCATGCCAACCAGATATCCTAAATTCATCTGGCCCCATTTGTCATCTTTGGATTGTTGGAGGAAACCGGAGCACCTGGAGGAAACCCACACAGACACAGGGAGAATGTCCAAACTCCACACAGACCCACTGTAGGGTAGCAGCTCAGCTGCTGCTCTGCTTGAGTTGGCATTAACTGGGCACAGATTGCACAATCTTCTTCTTGCTGCTGTTCAGTTAGCTCAACAGGTCAGACCGAGTTAGTGGAGATAGACAGCAAAGTTGCTGTGCCAAGTTGATGGGGGTGGAGGGCTTGGCGCCAATGTTTATTTACCACCTCTCCACAGGAATGGAGCTGGAGAGAGTCAAAGGGAAGGAGAGAGTCGGAGATAACGATGACATAAGGGCAGAAATCGGATTTCCAGAATCTGCTGTATTTTGTCAGTTTTGCTATTTATTTATGAGATGTAGGAATCCCCAACCGGACTAGCATCTAATACCTTTTCCTGATTGTGCTTGAGGAGGGTCAGTAGTTGGTGTGGTTTCAAATAGCTCGTTTAGTTTGATTTTGATTTGACTTTGATTTTATGTCATGTGCATTCAAGTACAGGCGTCCAGTGAAAAATGCATAATGTCACCACACAAGGTGTTATCTTGGGGATAGTACTGAGGTACAGAATCATAAGAACAAGGTAGAAAGAAAGAACAAAGTTAAACGCTAAACATTGCAGTGATTATAGTGCAGTGTAAAGCATACGAAATAAGGTTAAAAGTTACACATTGCAGAGCTTCTTAGTTTTAAGTAGAATTTAAGGAAATAAAGCTGAAAGTTCAAACGTTATAGGCTTTGTTAAGTGCATAGCAATGGTGGGATTACACTTTGAGGAATCACCTTGAGATCAGAAGTCCATGCTCAGGCCACATTGGTTTTGTTGTCCAACCAAGTGGCTTTCTCAGACGTTTCAGAGGGCAGTTAAGAGTCAGCCTTATTCCTATGGGATAGAGTCACATGTAGGTCAGACCAAGTAAGGACAATGGATTTCCCTCCTTAAATGACGATAATGAGCCAGACAGGTTTGAACACCACCACAGTCATTTCATGCTCACCGCCTTTTATTTAATCCATATTAATTGCATTTAAATTCCTGTACTGTGGAAGTTGTGCAAGTGTCTCCTGATCAGCGGCCTTGGGAATACCTCTCCACGATCTGTGATACTGTGCTTTTTCTATATGAGAAATGCTGGTCGCCTCCTGTGTCTGTTCCCTCCACAAATGGTCAAAACCTTCAGGGCCAGGTAGGCGAGAAAGCATAGCAAAGTTCAGTTTGCCAAGCAGATGGCAAAGTACAATCTGTGTTTCTTTGCCTTTAACCTTATGGCAATAAACAGAAAAGCAATCGCTTCAGGAGTGGGGTTTGCTTATCCAGCCAGCAAACATTGGGTGTTTTTCTTCCTGTGGCTGGAGAATGATATTTCCTGAACTCTCCTCTCCACCTTCCAGCTGTCTCATCACTCGTCCTGTTTTATGCAGTTTGGATCCTACGCCCTGCGTTCGGAAAGCTTCTGAATTTAATTCTCAGGAACACCCTATGGGTCATGACCGTACCTATGCAAATGAAATTTTGTGATGCTCTCAGTCTGCACCCGTGTGTGACTTTCCTTTATCAGCTGCCTTTGTTATGAAATTAGCTGACAAAACCAACAATGAGCTACAACCTTTTGGTTGTACAGAACTTAAGTATTGCTGGATAAAGATGCATGCAACCAATATGTCTTTGTTTAGTGAAAATCACAAGAATGCCAAAAATGTAAGGGATGCCAATTTGTACTGAATGAAAATATGGTTCATGGCATCACTCTGCAATCAGCGTTCACTTGACAACCATTCAGCAGTCTCTTCTCATCCAGGATAAATTGTTGTTCCCTGTATGATTTGCCATTCTTGCAATTCAGTCCTGATGATTGCAAAATGAAAAACTTTTGACAGTACTTTTTTAATTTTAGCAATACTCTTTCCCTTCCAGGTGCCCCGCTCTCCTTGAGTGCAGTTTCCTCATTGCCTGGCAATGTCTAGACACTCGAATTGTTTGAGTGTACAAGCGTCAGATTCCAGTTAGATGCTGAGTATTTTGTAATTGGGTTGAACACCCCTGGGGGTTAGGAACTGAAGAAGAGAATTGACTCAAGATTCTGAATGCCAGTTGCTGCTCACAGTGGGAAGCACAGAGACCAGGGAGGAGTTGCTGGGTCTGTCAGAATCAGGTAGCCTGGAGTTTTACAATAGGGCAGTGCCGACTACCCCTGACCTGTTGATGGGCCACGAATCAAGGTGTATAACTTGAATGATTCCCAAGCCTAAGGATGAAAGTAAAACCGAAAGAATGAGGTAGGCAACATTTGAAAGAACGAGGAAATGGTACCTATGGTGATGAATCTGCCGTCACTTCTTTTATTCCCTGTGTACTTGTGAGAGAAGTTAACGATTATCTGCCAGTTCACTCTTACCACGTATGCTGTGTTGGTATCAAATGTTCGACCTCAGCATTATTTACACGTTGCAGTTTGTCACCTTTTACGAAGCTTCTCTCTCTCTCTCTCTCTCTCTCTTTGTCTACTTTATTGAGAGACTCTCAGTTCCTGGTGCCCACAGGCCGTGGAATACAGATTTTTAACACATTACAGAAACAATTACGCATTCAACGAGCGCTGTGTGTATAATGTGTCTCTTTTGTGTTTTAATTTGTGCCCACTGACAGGTCATTATTCTCGAAGACTACGCAGATCCATTCGATGCTAAGCAGTCTGGTGTGACTCAGGTTGGACAGGAGAAAGTGACTGAGAATGATGGCTACATGGAACCTTATGAAGCCCAGAAAATGATGGCAGGTAATAAATGAATATATAATATAAAAGGTCATTTTGTACAGAGCAGAGCTGATAACATTTCCAGACGGGTTCTGTTTAATGTGGGCCAGTTTGGTATTGAATTATGGTCTGCCCACACTCTTTATTGCAATGCTTTGTCAGATGGCATCCAGACAGGTTTACGATGAGGGAATAAAGTTGGGAGCAAGTATTTTGCCGGTGTTAACACCAACTTGCATTTATAAAGCACTTAAATTTAGTATACGTACTTCAAGGTGCTCCACATTGGAAAGTTATCAAGTATCATCTGATACTGAGTCCCAAGAGAATGGCAAAAGCTTGGTCAAAGAGGTAGATTTTAAGAAGCATTTGGAAGGAGCGGGGCGAGAACTCCAAGGCTGACACCCCAGGCGTTGAGCACATTGTCACTGGCGCAAGAGTGGGGAAAAGCTGAGATGTGTTGTGTATTTGCTCCGTTGTTCATTTCTCCTTTCAACTGAGCGATGACCCTCATGGTTAAGCACCATGGTTTAAAGTAGAATATAGAGCTCCAGAACCGCTGTGGGGCAGAAGGAGGTCTGTGGGCCCAGCCTGCCTGTAGTGGTTCTTCATAGAGTCAGAGTCATACCGCAAGGAAACAGACCCTTCGGTCCAACCAGTTCATGCTGAACAGTATCCCAAACTAGTCCCACCCGCCTGTTTCTGGCCCATAACCCTCCAAACATTTCCTATTTGTGAACTTATCCAAATGTCTTTTAAACATCGTAATTATAGAACATAGAACATTACAGCACAGTACAGGCCCTTCGGCCCTTGATGTTGCGCCGCCCTGTCATACTAATCTGAAGCCCATCCCACCTACACTATTCCATTTGCCTGTCCAATGACGACTTAAATGCACTTAAACTTGGCGAATCTACTACCGATGCAGGCAAACCCTTACTACTCTCTGAGTAAAGAAACTCCCTCTGACATCTGTCTTATACCTATCTCCCCTCACTTTAAAGTTGTGTCCCCTCGTGTTTGCCGTCCCCATACTTGGAAAAAGGCTCTCCCAGTCCACCCTATCTAACCCTCTGATTACCTTGTATGTCTCTATTAAGTCACCTCTCAACCTTCTTCTCTCTAACGAGAACAGCCTTAAGGCCCTCAACCTGTCCTCATAAGATATTCCTTCCATATCAGGCAACATCCTAGTAAATCTCCTCTGTACGCTTTCCAAAGCTTCCACATCCTTCTTATAATGCGGTGACCAGAACTGTACACAATACTCCAAGTGTGGCTGTACCAGAGCTTTGTACAGCTGCAGCATAACCTCATGGTTCCGGAACTCAATCCCTCTATTAATAAAGGCCAAAACTGTATGCCTTCTTAACAACCCTGTCAATCTGGGTGGCAACTTTCAGGGATCTGACACCGAGATCTCTCTGCTCATCTGCACTCCCAAGAATACTACCATTAGCTCAGTAATTTGCATTCCGATTACTCCGGCCAAAGTGTATCACCTCACACGTGTCCACATTAAACTCCATTTGCCACCTCTCAGCCCAGCTCTGCATCCTATCTATGTCTCTCTGTAACCTACTACATCCTTCGTCACTATCCACAACTGCACCGACCTTAGTGTCGTCCGCAAATTTACTAACCCACCCTTCTAAGCCCTCATCCAGGTCATTTATAAAAATGATGAACAGCAGCGGACCCAACACTGACCCTTGCGGTACACCACTAGTAACTGGACACCAAGATGAACATGTTCCATCAACTACAACCCTCTGTTTTCTTTCAGCAAGCCAATTACTGATCCAAACTGCTATGTCTCCCACAATCCCATTCCTCTGCATTTTGTATACTGTGGGGAACCTTATTGAATGCCTTGCTGAAATCCATATACCCCATATCAACTGGTTTACTCTCATCTACCTGTTTGGTCACTTTGTCAAAAAACTCAATAAGATTCGTTAGGCATGACCTACCCTTCACAAAATCATGCTGACTGTCCCTGATCAGATTATTCTTTTCTAGATGGTTATAAATCCTATCTCTTATAACCTTTTCCAACACTTTACCAACAACTGAAGTGAGACTCACTGGTCTGTAATTACCAGGGTTGTCTCTACTACCCTTTTTGAACAAGGGAACCACATTTGTTATCCTCCAGTCCTCAGGCACTATTCCTGTAGACAACGATGATTTGAAGATCAATGCTAAAGGCTCGGCAATCTCTTTCCTTGCTTCCCAGAGGATCCTAGGATAGATCCCATCTGGCCCAGGGGACTTGTCTATTTTCACACTCTGCAGTAATTCTAATACCTCTTCATTGTGAACCTCAATCTCTTCTAGTCTAGATGCAAATATTTCTGTATCTTCCTCGCCAACATTTTCATTTTCTATAGTGAACACTGTCGAAAAATATTTATTTAGTACTTCCCCTATCTCCTCTGACTCCACACACAACTACCCACTATTATCTTTGATTGGCCCTAATTTAACTCTCGTCATTCTTTTATTCCTGACATACCTATGGAAAGCCTTAGGGTTAACCCTGATCCTATCCGCCAACAACTTCTCATGTCCCCTCCTGGCTCTTCTGAGCTCTCTTTTTAGGTCTTTCCTGACTTCCTTGTAACCCTTAAGCGCCCTGACTGAATTTTCACATTTTGTCCTAACATAAGCCTACTTCTTCTTGACCAGGGATTCCACTTCCTTAGTAAACCACGGCTCATGCATGCTATATCCTCCTCCCTGCCTGACAGGTACATACTTATCTAGGACACACAGGAGCTTTTCCTTGAATAAGCTCCACATTTTTAATGTGCTCATCCCCTGCAGTTTCCTTCCCCATTCTACGCTTCCTAAATCTTTCGTAATTGCATCGTAATTTCCCTTCCCCCAGCTGTAACTCTTGCTCGGTGGAGAACACCTGTCCCTTTCCATCACTAAAGTAAACCTGACAGAATTGTGATCGCTGTCTCCAAAGTGCTCACCTACTTCCGTATCTAAAACCTGGTCAGGCTCGTTACCCAGTACTAAATCGAAAGTGGCTTCGTCCCTTGAAGGCACGTCTGCATACTGTGTCAGCAAGCCCTCCTGCACACACTGGACAAAAACTGACCCATCTATAGTACTCGTACTGTCGTGATCCCAGTCAATATTTGGATGGTTGAAGTCCCCCATGACAACTACCCTGCCTCTCACACTCCTATCGAGAATCATCTTCCTCAGGGTTTTCATTCCACACACGAATCACCCCCTGTGTAAAATATTTGCCAATCCTGTTTTTTTAAAAATTACTCTCCTTTCATCTTAAAAATGTGTCTCAAAATCACCCATTGTAGGGAAAAGACACCCACTGTTAACACTATCTATACTCGTCATGATTTTATAAACTTCTATAAGGTCACCTCTCAACCTTTTATGCTCCAATGGTAAAAGGTCCCAGCTTATTCAGATTTCTTTATTGCAAAAACCTTCCATACAAGGCAACATTCTGGTAAATCTCATCTGAACCCTCTCCAGCTTAATAATATCCTTCCTGCAACTGGGTGACCAGAATTGGACACAACATTCCAGTAGAGGCCTCACCAATGTCCTGTACAACATCAACATGATGTCCCAACTCCATTACTCAAAGGACTGAGCAATGAAGGGAAGCATGCGAAAAGCCTTAACCATCCTATCTAGAAGTCAAGTGAACATTATTACCTCGTGCCAATTTCTTGCCTTTGTCGACATGGCCTTGTACTCTATTTCAATCCAAATAATCATCGAATGCCCCGATTGAATGCCTCAATTGAACCTGCCTCCGCCACATTTCCAGGCAGTGCGTTTCATGCCCCTAACTACTCGCTGGGTGAGAAAAGGTTTTTCTCCCATCCCCCTGATTGCTTTCGCACTTCACTTTAAAACATTGTGGGCTCGCGCCTCATTCTAGGTTTCAGGTTTGGTGCAGGTCCAGATCACTTGGTACTTTTTCACGCAGAGGGTGGTCCGTGTATGGAATGAGCTGCCAGAGGATGTGGTGGAAGCTGGTCCAATTGCAACATTTAAGAGGCATTTGGATGGATATATGAATAGGAAGGGTTTGGAGGGATATGGGCCGGGTGCTGGCAGGTGGGACTAGATTGGATTGGGATATCTGGTCAGCTTAGTCGGGTTGGACCGAAGGGTCTGTTTCCATGCTGTACATCTCTATGACTCGGCTTCTCACTGTGTTAAACCCCTTCCCTGCTCGCTGCCTCAGGTACCTGCTGTGCTGTATACGCCTCTGGATCAACAGCGCTATGTGGTGTTTAGAGACCAGTGAGGCTCTGTCCTAGCCTACTTTCCCCTTGCAGCCAGCACCACCAGAAAAGAGCTGAACTGCTCACTCACCTCAGACTCTGATCATGCTGTGCACACATTGGCTGCCATTGTTGTCTAGATAATAGAGTGACTGCACTCTGGATGCAAAGATATTTTTCTCTCGCTGGCATGCTAAAAATATAAATATTTATTTCCCCTCATTTCTTTTATAAAAAAACTGCAAAAGCCTCAGTTTGAATAAATTCAGTGGTCTGTTCTTTTACCGTCAGTTCAATTATTTCAGGTGGTACTGGAGTCTAGTGACAGTAATAAGGATGGACCAGATGTCTCTGACCTTTCTAAAACACTTGGGCAGGAACCTGGCATTTTTCCTTCTCCTCATTCTCCTACAGACAAGAGTAGCCCACTCGGCCCTTCTAGGCCTACTCCCCCATTCAATAAAATTGTGGCTGCTCTGGCTTTAACCTCGACTCTGCATTCTTGCATATCCCCGAGAATCTTTCATCTCTTTGGTCTGCCAGTTACCTCCGCCTTACAAATGTTTCAACCTTTTTGCATCCACTGCCTTTTGGGGAAGGTAATTCCAAAGTAAATTTGTAAATTTAGTAAATTTGTTAGTAAATTTGCAGGGGGTTAGTAAATTTGTGGATGAAACTAAGGTCGTTGTGGATAATGACAAAGGATGTTGTAGGTTACAGAGAGACATAGATAAGCTGCAGAGCTGGCTGAGGGATGGCAAATGGACTTTAATGCGGAAAAGTGTGAGGTGATTCACTTTGGAAGGAGCAACAGGCATAAAGAGTACTGGCCTAATGGTAAGATTCTTGGTAGTGTAGATGAGCAGAGAGATCTTGGTGTCCAGGTACATAGATCCCTGAAAGTTGCCACCCAGGTTGATAGGGTTGTTAAGAAGGCATACAATGTGTTAGCTTTTATTTGTTGAAGGATTGAGTTTTGGAACCATGAGGTCATGCTGCAGCTGTACAAAACTCTGGTGCGGCCGCATTTGGAGTATTGCGTACAGTTCTGGTCACTGCATTATAGGAAGGGTGTGGAAGCTTTGGAAAGGGATCAGAGGAGATTTTCCAGGATGTTGCCTGGTATGGAGAGAAGGTCTTATGAGGAAAGGCTGAGGGACTTGAGGCTCAGAGAGAAGAAGGTTGAGAGGTGACTTAATTGAGACATATAAGATAATCAGAGAGTTAGGTAGGTTAGTCAGTGGGAGCCTTTTTTATTGGATGGTGATGGCTAGCACGAGGGGACATAGCTTTAAATTGAGGGATGATAGAAATAAGACAGATGTCAGAGGTAGTTTCTTTACTCAGAGTAGTAGGGGTGTGGAACGCACTGCCTGCAACAGTAGTAGACTCGCCAACTTTAAGGGCATTTAAATGGTCATTGGATAGTCATATGGACGAGAATGGAATAGTGTAGGTTAGATGGGCTTCAGATTGATTACACAGTTAGGTGCAACATTGAGTGCTGAAGGGCCTGTATTGTGCTGTAATGTTCAAAGAGGAATCCTCTCCCTGAGCCTGATTTTAAAGTGGGTCTTACCAGAATGGAGGCTGGAGCTGGGTTGCTTGGTTGACTCAGGGGATCTCCCTTGTCCCAAGCTGTGACCCTGGGGTTGATCTTTGCAAACTTGAGCAAAGAGCAGCCAGGAATGGGTCTGCACTGAGGAGGGGATGGAAACCAGTTTCCACATGGGATCCAAAATGCTTTAGGCATCGAGGGTGCAGGAGGGGAGAGCTGAAATTTACAGGGCCCCATCGCCACCTCAACCTGCCCAGGAGTGGGCAACAGAGACCCTCCCCTCTGTACTCAGACAGGAGGAGTGAGCAGTCGGGGAAGAGGAGGGTCGCAAGTGAGAGCAAGTCACTCCTAGTGGTTCTCCGAGGTTCCTCCTGTTTCAGTCCTTCAGCCTGTTATGAAGAGTGTACTCAATTAGCCGGACGGCTGCTTTTTGATGCAGAGTGACATCAACAAGCATGGGTTCAATTCCAATACAGGGCTGAGGTCACCATGAAGGATTGACTCTCCTTCTCAACTTCTCCCCTCATCTGGGGCATGGTGAGCCCCAGGTTTAAACCACCAGCAGTCA
>NC_057749.1:14763045-14788161 GCF_004010195.1 Chiloscyllium plagiosum
TCTCTTCCTCCCTCCCTCGCCTCTCGCGTGCTCTCTCTCCCCCTCTCGCTTGCGCTCTCTCTCTCTCTCTCTCTCTCTCCCTCCCTCCCTCTTGCGCCCCCTCTCTTGCTCTCTCTCCATCCCCCTCGCCCGCGCTCTCTGTCTTTCTCTCTCTCGTGCTCTCTATAGTCTGGTAGGACTATGCTGATGTTATATAGGGTACACAGAATGAACTTTTCCCCGTGGGTCAATGACCAGAGGGTATAGATTTATGGTAAGGGGCAGGAGGTTTACAGAAGATGTGGGGAAAACATTTTTCACTTGGCTTGGGGGGAATCTGGAGCTCCCTGGCTGTGAAAGTGGGAGAGACAGAAACCCTCCTAACATTTAAGAAGGTGTTTTGATGTACAGTTGTAATACCAAGACAGCACAAGGCTATGAGCCAAGTGCTGGGAAGTGAGATTAGGTGGTAATTTTTGACTGGCGCAGGCTTCATGGTCCGCAGGGCTTTTTCTCTGCTGTAGATCTCTCTGACTCCATGTACAAACATCCTTGTTTGGATTCAACTGAATAGACTCTCTTGCTTAATGACTATTCAGAAAGGCTAACATCAGTCTACTCTGACCACTCTCCTCATGTTGGTTCACTGACAATGTCTGCTTTTGAACAGATTTTGAAAGCCTTTTGTCTGTTGGATACTAAAGATGTGTTTTCTTCTTTATTCCTTTGAGTTGTTTGTTATTCTTTAACATCACGTTACCTCTCCCACACACACAAGCCAACACCACGCCCCCGCATCACTGACAAGTTCTCTCCTTTTATATCTGTGCTTCTATTATAGCAGCTGTTTGTCTGTGAGTGCTTTTAGTGGCTGGTTGTGACAGTCTCTCTGTGTGGTGCCTGGTGGAAAGCGATAGAGAGAAGTAAAAACTGGAAGAACTGCAGATGCTGTAAATCAGAAACAAAAACAGAAATCACTGGAAAAGCTCAACAGGTCTGACAGCATCTGTGGAGAGAAATCAAAGTTTAATGTTTCCTTAGAACTGACTCAACCTAAAGATGCTACCAGACCTGCTGAGCTTTTCCAGCAATTTGTTTTGGATAGAGAGGAGTAGCTCTCTCCCATCCCCCTCCCCAGGTCAGTCAGTCGCCCAGAGACATTTGCAGCATAGAAAGGAGGCCATTTGGCCCATCCTGAGTGTGCCAGCTAATAACGATCTGACCACACTAATTTCATCTTCCATGGGTTTTGGCCCATAGTCCTGGAAACGGTGGCAATTCAAGGTGGATCTGTCAATGCTGCTTAAATATTACAGTAGTGAGTGCCAGCAGGCTGATGTCATCGTGAGGGGAGCACAGAGTTTCACCAGTTTGATTTAAAGTGAAGCCAGAGCTTTGAAATCCCATCTCATTGCGTATGCAGAAGCAAAATGTTAATGCATTCACTTGTGATTATATTAGCTTACAGCCACGTCTCTGAGCACAAGAAAGCTGGTGATTAACACAAATATGATCTCGGTGAAGTAATGGGACCAATTGTATGTAAAGGGCAGCTACAGTCAAGTCACTAACTGTTGACGTGCGTAATTATAACTCCCATAAAAATGATTCTGCCTATTGTCACAATCTCCGTAGAGACTGATAACTTTGTTCAAAGGAGAATTTTTGAACTTCCGGTTGCCAGCTGAAATAACGACATAGCAAGCTTTCACAGTCTGAAACGTTTACTGTAATAATAAGTGCGCTGAGAAAAAAGTACTCTAAACTAGAATCATTTCAGTTTTGAAGGCAACTTGCCCTTGCGAAGACAGAGAGGGTATTTCCCTTGTTTCCAATATTTACACTCACTCCCTTTACAGAGCAATGTCGCCCACAGCTGCTGGTGGCTTGCTATATTCCCTGTTTTGCTGACTAAGAACTTTTTGAATGATCATGTCCAGCCTCTCTCCTCAGTTTTCAGTGTTTCTTCAATCCACCATTTGCCAAGAAGAGGCCATTCAGCCTCTCCAGCCTCCTTTCCCCATTCAACTCCATCATAGAGATATACAACATGGAAACAGACCCTTGGGTCTAACTCATCCATGCTGACCAGATATCCTAAATAAATCTAATCCCATTTGCCAGCATTTGGCCCATATCCTTCTAAATCCTTCCTACCCATCCAGATGCCTTTTAAATGCTATAATCGTACCAGCCTCCACCACTTCCTCTGGCAACTCATTCCATACATGCAATACCCTCTGCTTGAAAACGTTGCCCCTTCGGTCCCTTTTAAATCTTTCCCCTCTCATCTTAATCCTTTGCTCTCTAGTTTCGGAACCCCCCCCTCCCCCCCCCCACCTTTCCAGGGAAAATACTTTGTCTATTTACTTTATTCATGCTCCTTATTATTTTATAAACCTTTATAAGGCCACCTCTCAGCTTGCCAACGCTCCAGGGAAAACAGCCCCAGCCTATTCAACCTCTCCCTAAAGCTCAAATCCTCCAACCCTGGAAACATCTTTGTAAATCTTTTCTGAATCCTTTCAAGTTTCACTGCATCCTTTCTATAGCAGGGAGACCAGAATTGCACATAGTATTCCAATAGTATCATAACTAGTCTGTCTCAATGTCTTTTTTAATTCACATGTGGGATATGTGTGTCACTGGCTGGGCAAACATTTATTGTCTGCCCCTACCTGTCATTAAGGTGAGGGTGAGATGCCTTCATTAACCTCTGCAGTCCATGTACTATAGGATGCCATTAGAGGGGGAATTCCAGGATTGTGACCCAGTGACACTGAAGGAACAGTGATATATTTCGAAGTCAGGATGGCGAGTGGCTTGGAGGGGATCTTGCAGGGGATGGTGTTCCCATGTACATGCTGCCCCTGTCCTTCTAGATGAAAGTGGTTGTGTGTTTGGAAGGTGCTGTCTGAGGATCTTTGGTGAATTTCTGCAGGGCATTTTGTAGATGGTACACACTGCTGCAACTGGACATCGGTGATGGAGGGAGTGGATGCTTGTGGATGTGGTGCGATCGAGCAGGAGCTGCTTTGTCTTCAATAGTGTCAAGCTTCTTGAGTGTTGTTGGGGCTGCACTCAGACATGTAAATGGGGAGTATTCCATCACACTCCTGACTTGTGCCTTGTGGTGGACGGGCTTGGGGAGTCAGGAGGTGAGTTACTCGCTGCAGGATTCCGAGCCTCTGACCTGCTCTTGCACCAAAGTATTAATGTGGTGAGTCCAGTTGAGTGTCTGGTCAACGGTAATCCACAGGATGTTGATAGCAGGGGGCTCAGTGGTGGTAATAGCATTGAATGTCAAGGTACAATAGTTAAGTTGTCTCTTCTTGGTGATGGTCATAATCCAGCATTTGTGTGGCACAAATGTGACTTGTTATCGGCCCAAGCCTGCTTATTTTCCAGATCTTGTTGCTTGCTTGAACATGGACTGCTTCAGTATCTGAGGAGTTACAAATGGTGCTGAACATTGTGCAATCATTGGCAAACATTCTCACTTCTGACTTTATGGTGGAGGGAAGGTCATTGAAGAAGCAGCTCAAGATGCTTGGATTGAGGACACTAACCTCACTGTCCACGATTTCTTGGATGTCATCAATATCTACTGTCCTGCACTTGCTCTCTGGTTGAGCTCACACTGCCTTCTCGGGTAGAAAATTTCAAAGGCCACCAAAGGTGTCTCTCCTACTCAACCTCCGTGATATTCTGAAACTCTGTCCCCTAGTGCTAGAGGTACTGACTGGAGGAAATCTCTGTCCTACAGCATCTCTGTCGAGTCTTGTAAGATTTCAATGGGATCACCCTCTCGTTATTCTAAGCTCAAAATATTCAGGCCAAGTCTCTTTGTAAGAGAGCCCCTCCATCTCTGGGATTGCACTCTCCCACGTGTGGGTGGAGGAGTCTTCAGAACTCTCTTCCTCAAAAGGCCATGGAAGAAGTACCTTGTATTATTTTTAATGCAGGGTAGATTCTAGATTGGGTAGATTCTTGATAAGCAAGGGGTGGTGGGGTTGAAAGGTTACGGGGGTTAGGTGAGAGTGTGGAGTAATCAGTCAGACATGATCATCTGGAATAGCAGTGTAGGCTCAAGGGATTGAAAATCAGAGGCTGTTCCTGTTGTCCCCAGTCATAAATGCCTCGTATCTTTTACTCAGTAAAAAACATGTTACAGCTTAAAAGCTGCAGTCCCAAAATCATGACAAACTTTTAAAACTCACAACTATAAGACCATGCTTTAAAGATTTCTTCCAGCCATGGCCCACCCATGAACCTGATATAAGGAGAAAAATTGATGGAGAAACTCAGCAAGTCTGGTAGGATCTGTCGAGTGTGAAACAGTTAACATTTCTAGTCTGTTCAGAACTGGATAAGAGTCATGTCGGCCTCTGTTAATTTTGTTGTTCCACAGATGCTGCCAGACCTACTGAATCATACAATCCGTACAGTGTGGAAACAGGCCATTAGGATCAACGGGTCCACACTGACTCTGCAAAGAGTATCCCACTCAGACCCACTCCCTACCCTCAAACACTACATTTACCCCTGACTAATGCATCTCACCTACACATCCCTGAACACTGTGGGAAAATTAGCATGGCCAATTTGCCTAACCTGCACATCTTTGGGCTGTGGGAGGAAACCGGAGCACCCAGAGGAAAATCATTGCAGTCACAGGGAGAATGCGCAACCTCCACACAGACAGTCGCCAGAGATGGAATTGAACCCGGGTCCCTGGAACTGTGAGGCAGCAGTGCTAACCACTGAGCCACCATGCTGAGTTTCTCCAGCATCTTCTCTTTGTTTATTACAGATTTCCAGCATCTGCTTCTATCATGTTCCTGACATCATTGTTCAGAACAAGTCGGGGAAGTCAACAAAGTGAAAGCAAAGTTGGAAAGCCTGTAATGTCCAGGAATCTACTCTCCTTACCTAGCCTGGCCTATATGTGACTCCAGACCCACAGCAACACGGTTGACTCTTAACTGCCCTCTGAAATGGCCCAGGGAGCCACTCAAGTGCAATTAGGAATGGCCAGTAAATGCAGGTCTTGCCAGCAATGCCTACGTTCTGTAAACGAATAAAACAAAAGGTGGATGCCATCTAAATGGAAAGAAGCTGCAGAAAGCTGTAAGACAAAGGCATTCAGGGAGACCTGTTCAATAGAATGGTAAGAAATTGCAGCCCACTGCTGTGCAGAGGGATCTGGGTGTCCTTGTGCATGAATCACAGAAGGTTGGTTTGCAGGTGCAACAGGTAATTAAGAAAACAAACAGAATTTTGTCCTTCATTTCTAAAGGAATGGAGTTTAAAAGCAAGAGATTATGTTGCAGCTGAATAGGGTGCTGGTGAGGCCACACCTGGAGTATTGCGTGCAGTTTTTGGTCTCCTTACTTGAGAAAGGATGTACTAATACTAGATGGGGCGCAGAGGAGGTTCACTAGGTTGGTTTTGGAGTTGAGGGGGTTGGTTATGAGGAGAGATTGGATAGTCTGGGATTATATTCATTGGAATTCAGAAAAATGAGGGGGGATCTTATAGAAACATGTAACATTATGAAGGGAATTGATAAAATAGAAGTAGAGAGGATGTTTCCCTTAGCGGGTGAAACCAGGACAAGAGGGGATAGCCTCAAAATTAGTGGGAGCAGATTTAGGACTGAATTGAGAAGGAACTCCTTCACCCAGAAGGTTGTGAACATATGGAATTATCTGCTCAATGAAGTGGTTGAAGCTTCCTCAGTAAATGTTTTTAAAGCTAAGACAGATAATTGTTTGAACAGTGAAGGGATTAAGGGTTATGGTGAATGGCTGGGTAAGTGGAGCTGAGGTCATGAGAAGATCAGCCATGATCGTATTGAATGGTGGAGCAGGCTGGAAGGGGCCAGATGGCCTCCTCCTGCTCCTAGTTCTGATGTTCTTATGTTATATTCATGAAACACAGAAAGCTAGCACACAGGAGCAGCAGGTAATCAGGAAGGGTATTGGAATGTTGGGCTTTATTTCAAGGGGGTTGAAGCATTAGAGTAGGGAAGGTGCTGGGGAGACCACATCTGGAGCACTGGGAGGAGATTTGATTCCCTTATTTGAGGAAAGGTATCACCTCATTGGAGGCAGTTCAGTGAACGTTCAGTAGGCTGATTCCTGATATGGAGGGATTGTCTTACAAACAAAGACTAAACAGGTTGGGAGTCTACTCACTGGAGCTTAGAAGTCTGAGAGATAAGCTCATTGAAACATATCGGATTGTTAAGAGGTTTGATGGGATAAATGCTAAGAGAAAGTCTCCCTTCAGAGGAGAGTCTAGCATCTGAGGGCAGAGTCTCAGAATAAATTTCAGACTGAGATGAGGAGGAATTTCTTCTCTGAGGGTCGAGAGTATTTGGAACTTGTTGCCACAGAAGAGATGTGGGGGCAGAGTCCTTGTGGATATTTAAGGCTGAGGGAGATTAGATTCTTGATCAGTCGGAGAATCAAGGAAAGTGTAGGAAAGTTGACATGAGAAATGTCAGGTCAGCCACGATCCCATTGAATGTAGAGCAGGTTTGAGAGGCCAAATGACTTATTCCTGTTCTTGGGTTCTTGTACAAAAACTGATCTAATTGAATGGGAGAGTGTTCTGGCTCAAGGGGCTGAATGGCCATCTCCTGTTTCTCATGTGTGCAGTAGTTTTTTTTTGCTGAAACTCATTTTCTCCTAACTGTTGGAGATGGGAGCCACTGGTGTTAACCAGGAGGGAGGCAGGGCCTGACTGGGAGAATCGCAGCTCTGAAACACAGGCCTCTCATTCTCACCGTCTCGCTGGCTCTGGCTCTCTGTGTCTTGGTGTCTGCTGTTTTGCTCTTGCGCGCTCTCTCTCTCTCGGTCACGCTCATTCATGCTGTGGCAGCACAGTAGCTCAGTGGTTAGCTCAAAGCGTCAGGGACCTGGGTTCAATTCCAGCTTCTAGTGATTGTCTGTGTGGATTTTGCATGTTCTCCCTGTGTCTGTGTGAGTTTCCTCCAGGTGCTCCGGTTTGCTCCCACAGTCCAAAGATGTGCTGGTTAGGGTGGATTGGCCATGGGAAATGCGGGGTTAAGGGGAACTTGGTCTGGATGGGATACTGTTTGGAGGGTTGATGTGGACTTGATGGGCTGAATGGCCTGCTTCCACACTGTAGGGATTCTATGATTCATACTTTCCTGATCTGACCTGCTGAAAATAACGCACTGTATTTCAGCGGTGCAATGAGTGGAAAAAGTTGTTTCTTATGGGGAAAGAAAAGTACATTACTGACAGTGAGTTTGCTTCTGACTTCTAATTACTTTTGACAAAAAAAGTGCTGGAGATCCCAGTGGATCAGGCAGTATCCACAGAGAGAGAGCAAACTAGAGTCTAGATGACACTACACAGAGCTGATGAACTATCATCGAGACTCGAGACATTAGCTTACTCTCTCTCCATTGATGCTGCCTGACCTACTGTGATCTCCAGCATTTTTTTGTTTTCAGTCCAGATTCCAGCATCTGCACTAATTTGCTCCTCCTAATGACTGTTGTTTTGTAACTGTAATTAAAAGGAGAGGTTAACCTCCACTCCCCCCTCCCTCCACACTCTGTGCCCTCCCAGCCACATAAGTTGCTATTTTCTAATGAGCTCCCCACATGGAGATGGGAGGGACCGGTTCCTGTGCCACTGTCTGATATTATGATTTACACCTTGCCTCCCATTGCTGCCTACCTCAGCGCAACTGAAACGAGTTCAATGGCCCACAACGTGGGGAGCCAAGCCTCTGGAGTGTCAGAGAGAATGCTACATGGATGAGGCAATGGCAGCTTTCACTATCAATGTCTCTGATGAGCAGCAGCGAGAGGCACCAGGGAGCTGAGCGGTGCACCGTAGCACTGATTAAACACAAACAATTCATTCAGACAACACAACACGCCAGGCGACTGGTAAAATCAATATCTACTGCACACTCCAGTAATTCCTCGCTCTCTGGTTGCCAGCACCTCCTAGGATTGTTTCTTTATTTTCCCCCAACCTCCCTTCCTCAAGATTCCCACTTCGGCTCTGGGAGTAGGATGTGGTCAGGCTATTCGATCACAAGGGGCATCAGAGTCAAACGTGAGGATGAACCTCTTCCACCCCCTTGCCCCAGTCTAGTACCTCACTTCAGCATCACTGGACTGCAATCCTGATTAGAAACCTCTCTTTACTCTGTTCAAGATGATCCAATATAGAAACAAATGCATAGAAATTTTGCAGAACTGTGCAGAGAGAAATGGAGTTCACATTTCAAGTCCTGTCTGACTTCAGAAGAGGTTTGAAAATGGTGGTTGTTGAGGGGTGAGAGGAACAGATGGTGTAGAGGCAGTCACTAATGCTGTGGAAGGGGAACTTGAGCTGTAAAGAAGGTGTACATTAGCATGTGGAAAGGGTGAAAATGGGTCCTCTCTCCAGCTGGGATCTTCCTGGTCCACCCTGGGGCAGGGGTAGGGGTAGGCTGCTGTTGAGACTGGCGATTGACCAGTGTAGATGTTGGGAACAGACAAGGCCTTCACTGCATTCTGTAGGCAGCTTCACTATGAAGCGATGAATTGTCGCAACAAATTCTCCTCCTGAGATTTTCCATGTGCCAGTTCAGTTCCACCCTTAAAGGCGTCCAACTCCTTCGCAACCAGAGGGTTCTCGAGTGTTCGCTGCTACCTTTTCCGAGCAGGGTGTCAGCAGGTGACACCTTTGCCTCCGAGTCAGAACGTTGTGGGTTCAAGTCCCTCCACGGACCTGAGTACATAATTCTGAGGGCTGAGGGAACCCTGCTCTGTCAAACATGACGTCACCGTGAGGTACCATCTGCACTCTCTCTCTCACGTGCGCGCGCTCTCTTTCTCTCTCTTTTCTCTCTCTTTCTCTCTCTCTCTCTCTCTTCCACCCCTCCCCTCTCTTTGGTAGACCTGAAAGATCTCATGGTAACTCTGTTGAAGAAGGGCCAGGGGTTGAGTTCTTCCCTGGAGTCTCAGCCAACGGTAATCCCTGAATGGGATCTTGCTGTTCGCAGAGTGGCTGCTGCATTTCCCATACTCCAGCAAAGAGTTTTCTTTTAGTAGGTAGATAATTCATTGGCTGTACAACACATTCGGAAATCCCAAGGATGTGAAGGATGCTGTAGAAATGTGAATCATTGAATTAAATGCAGCAGTCAGTCAGTGACCCTGGTTTTAGTAGCTCATGGACAGGCGGCTAAACTGAGAAGGCTGAATCCTTCCAGAATTTTGAAGCGTATGTTCTGAGCAATGTAGTCTAATGCGGCCTGAGTAATGCAAGGCTGTGACACACTGGCTGAGTCACTATTTATTATCCGGCCCTAGTTGCCCCTGGAGAAGGTGGGGGTGAGCTGCCTTCTTGAACCGCTGCAGTCCATGTGCTGTAGGTAGACTACAATGCCTATAGGGAGGGAATTCCAGGATTTTGACCCAGTGACACTGAAGGAACGGCGATATATTTCCAAGTCAGGATGGTTTGTGGCTTCGAGGGGAACTTGCAGGGGGTGGTGTTTCCATATATCTGCTTCCCTTGTCCTTTGAGATGACAGTGCTCATGGATTTGGAAGGTGCTGTCTAAGGAGATGTGGTGAGATGTCGCAGTGTGTCTTGTAGATGGTACACACTGAAGCCTTCGAGAGAGTGAATGTTAAAGGTGTTGGAATGGGGTACTGATCAAGTGACCAATTTATCCTGGATCGTGTGTAGCTCCTTAAATGTTGAAGATGTGCTCATCTAGGCAAGTGTAGAATATTCTATCACACTCCTGGCTTTTACCTTGTAGCTATTGGACAGACTCTGGGGAGTCAGGGGGCGAGTTACTTGCTGCTGTATTCCTAGTCTCTGACCTGCTCTCATAGCCACTGTGTTTATGTGGTGAGTCCAGTTCAGTTTCTGGTCAATGGTAATCCCCAGGATGTAGATAGTGGGGGACACAGTGATCGTAATGCCATCAGGGGAGACAATGGCCTAGCGGTATTATTGTTGGAACTGTTAATACAGAGACCCAGGTGATATTCTGGGATCCTGAGTTTGAACTTGCCACGGGCAGATGGTGAAATTTGATAAAATATCTGAAATTGAGTGTACTGATGACCATGAAACAATGCTGATTTTCATAAAAGCCCATCTGGTTCACTAATGCCCTTCAGGGAAGAAATCTGCCATCCTTATCCCATCTGGCCTACATGTGACTCCAGACCCACAACAATGTAGTTGACATTACCCTTTGGGTAATAAGTGCTGGCCTAGCCAGCTATATCCTCATCCTGTGAATGAATAAAAACAAATACCAAGGCACGATGGGTAGATTCTCTCTTGTTTGGAGAAAGTCATTGCCTGGCACTTGTGTGGCTCAAACATTACTTGTCACTTGTCAGTGCAAGCCTGAAACTTGGTCCAAGTCTTGTTGCAGATTTGTTCGGGTTTGATTTACTCCTTGAATTTAAATTCTGCCAACTGCGTGGGCCTCTGGATTGCGAGTCCAGTGATATTCCTCCAGACACACACGTCAGCTGTACCGAGACCAGCACTGTGTGTGTGTGTGTGTGTGTGTGTGTCCCAGTGTGAGCAGCACATGCCATACCTTTATGAGCAGCAACGGAGAGAGGAAATCAGCTGACAGTGAGACTCGAGAGAGGCACAAAATAGCAAATGGGTAGAAGAGTCATAAAGTGCAGTAGGCATTTATTGACGAGGTAATTTCCTGCACTGAAGGAGCCCTCATAAAAAGCAGCAACAGTGGTCAACCTCACTGGGAGGTAAGTGCTGTAGGTGTCCTCCCTGCTGGGAGATTTCCTTCTGTTTCTACAGAGGCAATTAAATATTCTCCTTTGCCAGCTACTAGCACCTCCCTTCCACTTACACCCAGCAGATCAGAGTGATTAGTCAGGTGGGGGGATGAGATGGTTACTCAAAGGCTGACCATAACAGGAACTGACAATTTAAATTCTCAAATTCCTCTGTAGTTTCTCCAACGGCTCCAGTTGCTTTCCTTTTAAACCTTGTGTGTTTTATTTGATAAAAAGCTGCAGATTTACACAGTTGCTCTCGAGTTTATATTAAAACCTTCGTTTCTGTTTGATGAAGGAAGCAGTCGGGACAATTATTCGCGATCAATAACATTGAATTCTGCTAAAGAGACAATTAAGAATGTAATGAAGAAGGGTATGTGCAACTTGCTTCTAAGTTTGCATCTGGGAAAGTGAGTGAGTGCATGTTAAACCAGTCTGTTGATTTTTCCCATGTCACCTTTTGATTAAGAATGCTTTAAAGACTCAAATCAATGGTTAGTTGATGAGCTGAGGGCAGTTCGGGCCTAGTTACTGCCAGTGTGGAGTGGATTCATGCTACAAATGTATATCCACTAGGGGCAGGATTCAGATTGGTCCCCTCTCATTGTTACGTGGCTGGGCTGACCAGTCACCTTGGCTGGGCTGGACTGGATTTCCACTCAATCCTTGGTTGACAGCACCGTCCACCCCCAGGAGGGAAGACCATCCACTGGCTCTTCAACCTTTTCAAATTTTGTTTTGAAGAAATCTGCATGATCAGGATTGCTTAGGATATACAGCACAGCAAGAGGCTATTTGGCCTGACAAGTCCATGCTGGTGTTTGAGCCAATCCATTCACCTTATGTGGTTGCCTTCTCTCCTCTCAATGTAACAAACTCCCTGTGTGGCCAATTTCACAATCTCACCACCCTGATCATAGAGCTCCTCTGAGTTTGCTGTTGGGTTTCTTGCTATCTTTTATTGACAGTCTTAAGATATGCTTTAGCCACAAGAGGAAACTTTCTCGCTGTCGTATCCATAAAATTCTCTGTTAGCTCAACCTGCGGCCTCTTTTTTAAAAAAGTTATCTGGGAGTCAGGTTCATTTGTTGACTCTCCATCAGACTGCTCTACAGTTCCCATGTACTGTCAGTCCAGAATGCAACCTTCCTTCCAAATATTCCACCTCCCAAAACAGTGACCTTTATCACCTAGAAGGACAAAGATAACATTGACATGGGAAAGCCACCACTTGCAAGTTCTTGGAATAAGTGGGGAAGAGAAAATTCAGCTGGTTTCAATGATGGTGGAAGTGAAGTTATCTACAGTTGTTGTAAAAACACATCTGGTTCACCAATATCCTTCAGGGAAGGAGATCTGCCATCCTTACCTGGTCTGGCCAACACGTGACTCCAGATCCACGGTAATGTGGTTGACTCTTTAATGCCCTCTAACCAAATCTAAAAAGCCACTTCATTCAAGAGCAGATAGGGAGGGGCAATAAATACTGGCCTTCCCAGTGATTTCCTGATCCCATGGGAGAATAAAAACAGTCTTATTAAAACATGCCACGTCCCCACCACCACACCCTCTGTAAAGGTTTGGACCGTGTAGTGGTGAGGGGGACAGGCTGGTGTTGCAGTGGGGAGTAGATGACACTGCCCAGGCTATAAAGCTGTTCTCCGTTCAGTGCGAGGGTATTACCCACTGAGCTATTTCAGAAGGCTCGTTTGTCCTTCAATGGACCCCAATTAACTGGTTATTTATCTCATTTAGACAGTGTGGCATTGCAATTTGTACAAAGTGCTTGCCAAGTTTATCCACACAACCTTCAAGTGATTTATTGCATCTGAAGTGCTTTGAGATGTTTCTGAGAGAGATACAATTGGACACAATTTCCTTTTTGTAACTTGAGATGTTTATCCAATGTTGCTCAGGCTCAAGGTCTGTTTCCATTATTATTCTGTCACTTGCTGGGGGCCAGGTTGGAAATATTTCATCTTCGTTGTGTCATTCAGTTGACAGTTTGAGCTGAGGCCTTGGTTTGTGGGATGGAGGTTACTGGTTCACAGACTCTCCAATAAATAACCTTTAATCGACAGCTTGGCATTCCGACATTTACTGCACTCTCTGTCGGAATTATCTGAAAGGACTCCGATTCCAGCTGCTGCCCATCTCTGAACCCACCTCCAGTCTCATTCATTTATCACCTTCAACAGAGGGTCAATTAGCTCAGTTGGCTGGATGGTTGGTTTGAGATGCAGAGAGTCAGGATAGCCGTGTGAGTTCAATTCCTACACCAGCTAAGGTTCCCTTGAAGGACTCTCTTTCTTGATGTCTCATCTTTGCCTGAGGCATGGTGATCCTCAGGTTAAACTACCACCATTCGTCTCTCTCTCTCTCTCTCTCTTTAATGAGAGTAGCTTTCTGGGACAACAGTCTCTTTTACTGCTTGTCCCTACTGGTCTACACTGGCTTGAAGTGTTGATTTGGAAATTCTCAGCCTCATTCTCAAACTCATCCACTATGCTCTGCCCAGATCCACAACCCTCCAACATGTCTGCTCTCCTCCAATTCTGGCCCCTTGAACATTCCTGATTCTGATCACCCTGCTCTTGGCAATCCTAATCCCTATCATTCCCACACCGTCAGTCGTTTGAGGTGCCCCCTAAAGTCTGCCTCTTTTCCATCCACCTGCCCGAATGTTTCTTCACGTGGCTTTCTCATTGATTTTGATGTGGCCATTGTGAGATCCCCTTTGAGATGTTTTACAAAGTTAACGGTGCTACGTCAATGCACATGGCTGCGAGAGTGACAGGGTGGCATTAGCGGAGCAGTCATTGTTGAACCAACCCAACGCTAACTGATGTGCAGGAGCAGAAGCAGTGGTAACATTGGTGTAATCAATAGACATCAGAGGATCAGGTCAATTTAATGCAGGTCATAATTTCAAGCAGCATATCATGTCCTTAATTTGAAGTCTGATTAACTGCTCCCTATAAATTATGTCTTTCATTAACTTCTGTATTTTGTAATGTCTGAACTCGATGACGAGATAGGTCAGTAGTTCACAATCTCTATTATGGAAATAGCATCTCCCTCAGTAGGATATCATTAGTCTTTCATTGCCATGGCAACAGGCAATGTTTAACTTCAGTTGTTTAAGCCGCCCTCATGCATATTACCCAACGTGCTATTGAAGCTGTTGAGAGTCGAGCTTGTGTTGGGCTGTCAGCAAACACTGCCTCCTCCGTCCTTTCTCGGTTGAATAGTCGTTCTCCCCATTCCTTGCCCATTTTGTTTTTCAGAAGTCCTAACAATGTTTCAAGCAAGTGCAGGAAAAGTGTGATTTGCTTTTACAACACAACCCACAGTTCATTGCTCCCAGCTCTGCTTGCAGCTTGGAAGGTCAGGCTTTCTCGCAGGGTTTGGTAAGCCCAGCTTTGTTGGCCTGATTCCCCTCGATTCCCCTTCTTACCGAATGAGCTTTCACTGAAAACCACTAGTGCCTGAATATTGAGTGAGCATTGAAGTGTGAATAGCAATACATAGGGTCATAGAGATGAACAGCATGGAAACAGACCCTTCGGTCCAACCCGTCCATGCCGACCAGATATCCCAACCCAATCTAGTCCCACCTGCCAGCACCTGGCCCATATCCCTCCAAACCCTTCCTATTCATGTACCCATCCAAATGCCTCTTAAATGTTGCAATTGTACCAGCCTCCACCACTTCCTTTGGCAGCTCATTCCATACACGTACCACCATCTGAGAG
Source organism: Chiloscyllium plagiosum (assembly GCF_004010195.1). Taxonomy (NCBI): domain Eukaryota; kingdom Metazoa; phylum Chordata; class Chondrichthyes; order Orectolobiformes; family Hemiscylliidae; genus Chiloscyllium; species Chiloscyllium plagiosum. Next base: position 14,777,595 of record NC_057749.1, read on the forward strand.
AAAACGTTGCCCCTTAGGTCTCTTTTATATCTTTCCCCTCTCACCCTAAACCTATGCCCTCTAGTTCTGGACTCCCCGACCCCAGGGAAAAGACTTTGTCTCTTTATCCTATCCATGCCCTTATGATTTTATAAACTTCAAAAGATCACCCCTCGGCTTCCGAACGTGCCGGGGAAAACAGCCCCAGCCCCTATAGCTCAAATCCTCCAACCCTGGCAACATCCTTGTAAATATTTTCTGAACCCTTTCAAGTTTCACAACATCTTTCCGATAGGAAGAAGACCAGAATTGCACATAGTATTCCAACAGTGGCCTAACCAATTTGTTACATGGGCGGTTTGGTGGTTAGCACTGCTGCCTCACAGCGCCAGGGACTTGAGTTTGATTCCAGCCTCGGGGTGACTATCTGCGTGGAGTTTGCACATTCTCCCTGCGTCTCCTCCAGGTGCTCTGGTTTCCTCCCACAATCCATAGATGTGCAGGTTAGGGTGGATTGGGCAATGCTAAATTGCCCATTGTGCCCAGTGATGTGCAAGCTAGGTGGGTTAGCCATGGGAAATGCAAAGTTACAGGGATAGGGAAGTGGGATTGGATCTGGGTAAGATGCTCTTTGGATCTGTGTGGACTGAATGGCCTGCTTCTACACTGTAGGAGCGGAGGACCAAATCAGCATTGGCACCCTGCTGTGCCGAGGCATCATTTCAATGTAATGTTAAACTATGGCCGCTCCAGTGTCTGCAAACATTCCCCTGGTACCAGTGAGAAGGAGAGCAGAGAGAAGTACTCCATGGTCACTGTGTAATACTGAACCCTGTCAGTAATAATCTTGCATACACAAAACCAACAGAAATTTCATCCCTGGTTTTATAAAACCTTCTGATATTCCTTTGCAATCAGTAATGTAAGAGTGATGCACACCGACTGGATTTGAATGCTGAATGTTTAGAATGAATGCTGTGAATTTTTTTGTTGTCCTTTGTGAGGTGTGGCCATTTCTGACCCATCCCTAACTGCCCAGAGAGCAGCTGAGAGTCAACTACATTGCTATAGGTCTGGAGTTACATGGAGGCCAGACCAGGGAAGATGTTCTTCCCTAAAGGATATTAGTGAACCAACAATTAGCAATGTTTTCTTGATTATCCTTAGACTTTTAATTCCAGAATTTTGAGACTGGTACGATTACAACATTTAAAGGCATCTGGATGGGTATATGAATAGGAAGGGTTTAGAGGGATATGGGCCAAGTGCTGGAAAATGGGGCCAGATTAATTTAGGATATTTGATTGGCATGGATGATTTGGAGCAAAGGATCTGTTTCTGCACTGTACATCTCAACGACTCTATTTTTATACAATTTAAATTCCACCATCTGCCGCAGTGGGATTTGAACCTGGTTCCCCAGAATGTTACCTGGGGTTAATTGTCTAGCGATGATACCACTAGGCCTTAGCCTCCCTTGTGCAACGCTGTCTTGGTATCTTGCGGTGCGTGAATTGGTGGTTACGTTTCATTCCATTCAAGAATGACCAAACTTCATTGATGGTAAAATACTTCCAGAGGCTGGCAGATGTAGTGCAAGGTGCTATCCAAATGTTAACCACAGTGCTGGTGGCCACCTTTTTGAGGAAATGCTGTCCTGAGTGGGGTAAGAGATGTCAGCCAGTGCCCATGGAATTGAATCTCCCTCTCCCCAAGACAAGGACTAAGGTTAGAGAGTGAAGCAAAGCTTGTGTCTGACACTGTGGACTGTGGGGCAGAGCGTGAGTGGGAGACTTGCTCGGATCATTCTGCTCGAGATTGCTGAAATATTAATCCAAAATGCAACATCTGGGTTTTCAACTGGTCAGAAATAGCTCGCGGCTGACATCTTGGTCTGCTTCACAATTTGCCGCAAGGTGGTAAGCGGCAATAACTGGAAGAAATCTTCAATGCCAGGGTTTCCAGCACATACAAATTCAAGAGAAATTTCACCCCTGCTTATAAAACAATTACCTCCTGATATTCCTTTGTAGTCGGTAATGTAAGAGTGTGCAGGATTTTTAGAACAAGATTTCCTTTCCTGAGGTTACATTTTCAGAGAATGTTATTCTAACCAGGTAAATTCGAGAAACAAAAATAAGACCAGACGGGCAATCTTGATGCATCTTGATCTGTCTCTGGTTTCAGGGAATTGATTCCTGCTTATTAGAATTGATAAACCTGTTTTGTGTTTTTTTTTGCATTTTTAGCTGTCTGGTTATTGGTTGCCAGGGTGACGGTGATTGCCTGTGAGCATTTGCTTGCAACAAGTGAAGAAAATCAATTTGGGGAAATGCTGATTGACAGGGCCTTTAAGCGGCTTTTAGCTCATCCAATTGAACCTTTCTCTTTCCATAGCTGCTGCTGGGTTATTACACAGTGGGATGACTTTTCTGTCTGGAAAGAGACTGGAGGTCACTCTTTGACCTAAAGGCACTGCGAGTGATGGGTTCAGCGCTGCAGCCCACCATCACTCGACAGTTTCCCCCATCTCCACTGCTGCCCTGCTCCCGATCTGCCGACCACTGCCTCAGACGGTGGGCCTCTTGACCTCTGGGTGGCCATTCTATGTTTGAACCCATATCCCCACAAATACCCTTTCACTGTGTGTTCACTACGGAGGGATCAGAAGTGGGAATTTGCATTTTTTTGGGCAGCACAGCGGTTTAGTGGTTAGCACTGCTGCCTCACAGCGCCAGGGACCCAGGTTTGATTCCAACCTCAGGTGACTGTGTGAAGTTTGCACATTCTCCCCGTGTCTGCGTGGGTTTCCTCCGTGTGCTCCGGTTTCCTCCCACAGGTGTGCAGGTTAAGTGGATTTGCCATGCTAAATTGCCCGTAGTGTCCAGGGATGTGTAAGATTAGCCTTGGGCGATGCAGGGTTACAGGGATAGGGTAGGACATTGGGTCTGGGTGGGATGCTCTTCAGATGGTCGGTGTAGACTCGAGAGGCCGAATGGCCTGCTTCCACACTAGAGGGATTCTATGATTCTTCCATTGCTGACAAGTTGCTGAATCTTTTCATCTGGCATTCACTGGGGCAAATGCAAGATTGCCAAATTTGAATTGGTCACAACAACTTATACTACCGGAGAGAAGGTTCTGATTGGCTGGCAAGTAACCTCTATTTGGATGACAGGTTGCCATGGAGAAAGCAACAGCCAGCTCCCCAGAATCCTATGCAATTCAAATATGGTGGAAGGCATGGGTTTCCTCTGGGTGCTCCGGTTTCCTCCCACAGTCCGAAGATGGTGGATAGGCCATGCTAAACTGCCCAGGGATGTCCAGGTCCTGTGGGTTAGCCAGGGGAAATACAGGGATAGGGTGGGTGAGTCTGGGTGGGATGCCCATCGGAGGTTCAGTGTGGACTTGATGGGCCGAAGGGCCTGCTCCCATACTGCAGGGATTCTATAACTTATTCCTTTATTTTGCAGAGAATAGGTCACTGTTTCTTATGAACATGAATGGGCACATTGCATGATTATTAGAAATTGGTTATTAATGTAGCTATTAGCATACTCTGGGTTGTTCAGTTAGTGCTGCTTAACCATAGAATACATTAATAAGACTCGCCTGGGCCTTTGTCCTGTGAGGTTAACCCATTGCTGACACCTTTCTGTTGATAAGCACTACCTCTCAGTCATTGATGTGAGCACTTGTGAATTGTCTCAAGATTTGTTTGGGAAGGTTATCAGGAAAACTGTGAAGGTTATATGTAGGAGCACCCGCTGTCATCTCGAGGGGAATGGGAGGGTGGGCAGTGTGAATTCGCCATGTCACACTCGAGCGTACAAACTGAAGGAACTGCCGATGTTGTAAATCAGAAGTGGACACAGAAGTTGCTGGAAAAGCTCAGCAGGTCTGGCAGCTCCTGTGAAGAGAAATCCAGTGACCGGACCCGAAACATTAATTCTGATTTCTCTTCACAGATGCTGTCTGATCTGCTGAGCTTTTCCAGCATATTCAAGGATGAGCTCAGTGAGAGCCTCTGGTCCAATGTCACATGTTCATGACCAGCAGAGTGGATGGTCCCCTTTTCTGTCTTGTAGCTTTTCCTTGCCTTCTGCATTGTTTCTATTTAAGCAATGTACAAGAGCATGGGAAAGGCAGGAAAATGACACTAAGTAATGGCGCTCACTTGAAGAGCTAGTGCAGACACGTTGGGCTGAATGACCTCTTTCTGCACTATAACACCTCTGTAATTCTTGAGCTGCTGCAGTCAATGTGATGGAGGGAAGGAATTCCAGGAATTTGTGTCAGTGATGGTGCAGGAGTAGTGATATGCCAACACCTTGGGTGCTTCCATTGATTAGAAACTGAATCAGACCAATTGTCTCATCACGGTGACTCCAAGAGCAGATCTGAGACTAGGAATCCTGCAGCAAATAACTGCCACCATTTAGAAGGGCAAAACACCACCCCCTGCACATTCCCCTCCAAGCCAATCACCATCCTGACTTGGAAATATATCACCGTTCCTTCAGCACCGCTGACTCGGAATCCTGGAACTCCTTGCCTCACGGCATTGTTTGCCAACCCATAGCAGCAATTCAAGAAGGTGGCTCACCATCACCAGGGTAACTAGGGATGGGCAATTAGGGGTAACTAGGGGTAGGCCCAGCTGGCGATGATAAATTGAAAAAAGGTCCAAGTTAAGATGGCGTGTGGCTTGGAGGTGAACCTGCAACTGGTGGTATACCTGCTGTAAATTGTGGATCTGCTGTCCTTGGTCTTCTAGGTTGTAGGGGTCATGGATTTGGATTTGTTGTTGAAGAAGCCTTGGTGCATTACTAAAATGCATCTGGCAGGTTTGTACAAGTATCTGGTACATCAGTGAAGACGACTGGGGGATAAATACTTGCCAGGACATTGGGTAGAACTCCCTGCACTTCCTGGAGAGGTGCTATTGCAATCCTTTCTCTCCACCTCAGGGGGGTTGGGGGGGGTGGGGTGTCGTGTCACATGGATCTTTGTTTCATGTCTCGCCTGATGGACAGCACCGCTGTCAGTGCTGCACACCCTCAGTACTGCACCAGGACTGTCAGGGTTACTCCGGAATGGGACTTGAACCCCAAATCTTTTGCTGAATAGGATTATTTTCTACAAGCTGCCAGGCAACACTGCTTTTCAAATAGTACTGTTTCCCTGAGCTAATTAATATTTGAGGTGCTGTTGAAAGCAGAAATATTGCTGCTTGGATTTGCATTTACTATGGGCACAGACAGTGACCAAAATAGACTCCAACCATTTGAAAAGGAAATTGAATAATTGCACTTTCAATCATAGAGTCCTCACAGTGTGGAAACAGGCCATTCAGCCCATTGCGTCCACACTGACACTCTGAAAAACATCCCACACAGGCCCACCCTAACCCTGCATTTCCCATAGCTAGCCCGCACATCTCTGGACACGGGCAATTTAGCATGGCCAGTCCACCTCACCTGCACATCCTTAGACTGTGGGAGGAAACCGGAGCACCCAGAGGAAATCCACACAGACACAGGGAGCAGATGCAAACTCCACACAATTGCCTGAGGGTGGAATCGAACTGAGGTCCCTGCTGCTGTGAAGCAATAGTACTAACCGCTGAGACACTGTGCCACCCATTTTGTTGCTTCATTGAACAGAACCTGAGAATTACTGAAAAGAGAGATTTTTCTTGAAGCTTCTTGTCTTGCACTATCAGGATAGTTGCAAGAATGCCAAATATCGATGGGAGGAACAATTTAGACCATATGATAAAAAGGGTGCTGATTGGTTGAGGTAATGCAGCAGGAAGCAATCCAACGAATCATTGTTACCAGGTCTTTGGTTTCACTTAAAAAGGTACAGTGCTTGGACATGGTCCTCTTTTGTGCGGAGGACAGATCCCTGAGTGTGAATACACCTGGCTTTCTAGCAGGCATAAAGGAACCACATTGAAAGACAGACTGATCTAGTAGTTAACGGGTAAACTGAGAAACAACCCTAATATGGTTGTTTATCTATTCATCCTCTGTCTGATCACCATCTTGCAGTTATGTCTGTTTGATTGTTAATTCCTTTGTCTACAGCAGAGATCTATAGTGTGAGATGGCCTGACTGCAGTCATACACTCCCGAGTTACAACATCGATTCACCAGGATTAGACCAGGATTTAGAGAGTTAAGTCACAAAAACAGGTTGCATAGATTCAGCTTATATTGCCTTCAATATAGATTATTGGAGGATAAAGCTGACTGGTGTGCTTAAAATAACTTAATGATTTGATCGTGTAGACATTGGAGGAACTGTTTCCTCTGGTGAGGGATTTGAGAGCGAGGGGCAAAATCTTAAAATTAGATCTTAGCTGTTCAGGAACAAAATCAGGAAGCATGTTTGTATACAAAGGGCAGTGGATGTTTGGAACTCTCACTCAAAAGGCTGTCTGCTGGTGTCAGAGCAGTTTTAAGAACTGAAAAGTCACTTTGGGCGGTACGATGGTTTAGTGGATAGCACTGCTGCCTCACAGCACTGGGGTCACTGGTTCAATTCCAGCCTTAGGCAACTGTCTGTGTGGAGTTTGCACATTCTCTCTGTATCTGCATGGTTTTCCTCCTGGTGCTCTGATTTCCTCCCACAGTCCAAAGATGTGCAGGTTAGAGTGGATTGGCTGTTATAAATTGGTCATAGTATCCAGGGATGGTGCAGGCTAGGTGGATTAGCCATAGGAAATACAGGGTTACAGAGGCAATGTAGGAGGTTGGGTCTGGGAGGGATGCTCTTCGGAGGGTTGGTGTGAACTCGATGGGCTGAATGGCCTACTTCCACACTGCAGGCATTCTATGAGATTGAGCTAGTGTTACCTCTAAGCCAGGAAGCCTGAGCTCAAGTCCCATCTGCTCCAGATGTGTGTAATAACATCTCTGCACAGGTTGATTGGAAGATATCTATCAGTGAATTCAGAGTTAAGACAAATAGCTGGCAATAAGGCACAGATGTGATTATAATCGACCAAATGGCACATTTCTACATTCCTGTTTGTACACATTTCCATGAACATTGCGATTATGGAATGGGCTGGAGGTTTGGAATGAACTGCTCCTGTTGGTGTGAGCAAAAGTGTTCCAGTAAATAACTCTTAGTTATTATCCATTATTAAATAATTGAACATTGCGTGGTGGTGGTGTAGTGATCATGTGACTGGACGAGAGATCCAGGATCCCAGGTTAACATTCTGGGGATGTGTGTTCGAACCCTAACACAGCAGATGAAGGAATTAGAATTCCATAAAAACCTGGAATAAAATGCCAGCCTAATCATTGATTGTGTGTTGGTTGTTATAAATACTCAGCTGGTTCTTTGGGAAAGGAATTCTGCCATCCTTACCTGGTCTGCATGTGACTCCAGAGCCCCAGAAATGTTGTTGATTCTTTAATTGCAAAGGATAGGTAGTGTCACTGCAGCTGAGATGTTTCCCTTTGGCTGGGGAGTCTAAGACCAGAGAGCTCACCTTAAAAACTAGGGGAATATCACTCGCATCCAAGAGGAGGAGAAATTATTTTACCCGAGTTCTGAGACCCTTTGGGAATTCTCTAGCCCAAAGGGATGGAAGCTCAGTCTTTGCGTATGTTTAGGGTACAGATGAATAGATTTCTGATTATCAGTGGCGTGCAAGGTCGTAGGAAGGGGTGACTAAGAGGCTCAATGCACTGAACCTATTCCTAAACAGGATTATTGGAAGAGGCCATTCAGCTCCTCAGGCTTATTCTGATATTCAATGAGATTACCGTTGTACTGTATATATGATACATGCTTTCAGAGGCTGCTTTCTCTTGCAACTTGGAGGGGACAATCATTCCCAGGACTGATTTCCTTCCAAGTCCCACACCTCTCCCAGTGAAAGGGGAGGGGGGTAGGGAAGACTGATGGCACCAACTTGCTGTTGAAGGGGCTCTGCAGAGCTCATGTTAGTCCTCGAGCTATCAGCAGAAGGCAAACTGTGACTATTCACGTAATGTCCAACTGCTGCCAGCCCCTAGCTCCTGGGCTTTCCTTTTGAATTGGAGGGGGGAGCGGAGTGGGAAGAGAGACCATGGGAAGCAATGGACAGTTTGGCTGTGAGCATGTGGAGTCGGAGTGAGAACTGACTGCCCTATTTCTCTCTGCATTTTAAGGCTTTGCTGCTTTATTCAGGAGAAACCACTTCTCTGTACGTACCTTTTGTACAATTTTAAATGGCCCTGAGCCATCTAATCTCAGGCGAATGCAGCCCCACTCCATTCAATATATTCTTCTCGATTAACCCCCTTCTGCCCTCTAGTACATGTGTGCAGCTTTCCCTTAAAGGGGCAGTAACTTCTTCCTGAGGGGTGATGCCTAGTAATGTATCCAGTTACTTCCCCCCACCCCCCCCCACCCAATGTCTGAGGGTCCAACAGCAACAAGGAGTGATGGAGACCTAGAATCAGTCTGAGCTCATCTGGACACGGGACAAGGGCAGAGCCCCGCTATTATTTTAATCAGAAAACGATGGGGGATTGTTATACAAGGAGTATTTCTTGTCTTTGCAAGTTCTGTTTTTCCCTCTCTTTGACATTTCTCTCAACCTCGAACTTTCTACCTATCAAGTTTTACTTCTCATCTTTAGGCCATTCGCTCATGGGATGTAGGTGTCTCTGGCTGGGCCAGCATTTATTGACTATTCTTAGTTGGCCTTGAGGAGATGGTGGTGATCTGTCTTGGTGAACCACTACAATCCATGTGATGTAGGAAGGCAAGAACGCTGTTAGGGAGGAAGTTCCAGGATTTTGATCCGGTGACACTGAAGTGACAGCAGTATAGTTTCGAGACAGGATGGTGAGTAACTTGGAGGAGAACGTACGAATGTTAGTCTTCCTCTGAATCAGCTGCCCTTACCCTTCTGAATGGGCAAGGATTTGGAAGGTCCTGTCTAAGTAGTCTTGATGCATTTGACTGTGATTAGATTTTCCCTTGTTATACATGGTCTTTACCTGATACTTGTGTGACAACAAATACTGGTTGCCACTTGGCAGCTCAAAAATGGATATTGTTCAGGTCTTCCTGCAAATGGACATGCACGTCTTCAGTATCTGAGGAGTTGTGAATGGTCCAATCATCAGCAAATATCCACACTTCTGACCTTGTGATGGAGGAAGGTCCGTCATGAAGCAGAAGATACCGAGGTTAAGACACTACCCTGAGGAACACCTGCAGCAATGTCCTGCAGCACAGATGACTGACCTCTTAAAAACCACAACCATCTTCCTTTGTGCCAAGTGTGTTTCCAACCAGCCTGACTGAATTCCTATATTGTGCGAGACTGACTCACTCAGCTGTCTGGGACCAGTTTGGAGAAATGGTCTGTCCGGCCGCTGTCCCACTGACACTTGCTGGGGTTTGTGATTCTCAGAAGCATTGTCCACCCTCTGGTATCTCACCCAAGTGACTGTTACTCACGTGGGTGCCAAAGTCCTAAGTACTCGTTGGCTCTTCCTCCAATAGACTGTAACAATAAGAAGCCTAGTATTAGTAAGGATGCCATCACCAGCAATACTCTGTACAGGACATTCTTGTGGCATTTAGTCTCCCTACCTTCAGATCAGAAGGTCCAGGTTCCAATCCCACCTGGAGATGGACAGACTGCCCAATGAGGAGAGATTGGTTTGACTGGTCCTGTATTTGCTAGAGTTGAGAAGGATGAGAAGGGGGTCTGATTGAAGCATAAAAAATTCTAACAGGGCTGGACAGACTAGATGCAGGGAGGATGCTTCCTCTGATTGGCGAGTCTAGAATCAGAGGTCACAGTCTTAGGATACAGGGATGGTTTGGGACTGAGATGAAGAAAGATTTCTTCAGTCAAAGGTGACTGGACTTGTGGAAAGCTGTGGAGGTTGCATCACTAAGTATGTTCAATAAACAGATGGATAAACTTTCAAATATTAAAGGCATCAAGGGGTGTGGAGAGATGATAAGATAAAGGTTCTGCCTTGATCATATTGAATGGCAGAGTAAGCTTGAAGCTTTTATGTATCGTTGACTGCAAAGCAGTTTGAGATATTAGGTTGTTGTCAAAGGTGCTACATAAATGCAAGGCACTTCAGTTTTTGTATCTGCTGCCCAGTGTTGCTCCACAGCAACACGGTTACACAACTAGGCAGCTCGGGAAGAATGTTTCACAACCCGTTTCCTTTTTCTGTATCCAAGGAGATAAAGAGCACTTGATGGATTGAATGGCAGGCATTGAATTTTTTTTTTATTTTCTGGCCCATTGAGCTGGCCCATGGCCAGCAGAAGCTGATGATATACCAGTGTTAAGTGGTGGCACGGGGCTGGCTGTGTTATTTCATGGAAATTCTCCATCTGTTCCCTTCCGATGTCGCTCTGTGCATAAACCATGAAGGGCAGTCATAACTGCACCACCACTGTGTGTGTATGTGTTGGTGCGAGCAAGTGTGTGTGTGTTTGTGTGTGTTGGTGTGAGCAAGTGTGTGTGTGTGTTGGTGTGAGCATTGTGTGTGTGTTGGTGTGTGTGTGTGTGTGTGTGGGTGTGAGCGCAAGTGTGTGTGTG
>NC_057749.1:14788378-14827359 GCF_004010195.1 Chiloscyllium plagiosum
TGTCTGTGTGTGAGTGTGTGAGCAGTGTGTGTGTGTGAGCAGTGTCTGTGTGTGTGTGAGAGCAATTTCTGTGTGTGAGAGCAATTCGATGTGTGTGTGTGTGTGAGAGCAATTTCTGTGTGTGTATGTGTGTGTGTTTGTGCGAGCAAGTGTGTGTGAGAGCAATTTCTGTGTGTGTGAATGAACAAATGAGGGAAAGTGTTTGTGTGTTGTGAGGGAGTGAGAGTCAGTGAGGGAAGCCTGTTACTGAATCGAGCAGCCTATAGCTTGAAGTCTGGGAAGGGCTTGGTCTCCTGGAGCTGATTTAAAATAAAAAATTTGATTCAGTGTTTGCACCTCTACCTAGAGTTTCCAATGCTGCAACTTCCACGACCTCAAACTCATAAGTTGAGTGCAACATCCTTTTCCACAGTTCCACTTTTGTTTTTAATGATCTATAGGTTTCCTCCATTTAAAATGGCATGAAGGTCTTAAACATTGGTTTCTCTGGCTCATTCTATTCTCTGCAAACTCCATCTTCTCTTGGCTTCATGTCCAGGGACGTTATTCAGCCTTGGGTGGCCTGTTTGAGGGTACTAAGGTGATGTTTCAGCTCAGTTGGACTGTTCCATTGCAGCCATGGATATAAGTTAGCTGCCAACACAGGCAAGCATTCAGAGAAACCTCTGTGCATAGTTGAGGTGAATGACACAGATATGTTTAGGGCAGATGGGCAGAAGGCTGGAAAAACAGAGGAAGCCAGGCAGCATCTGGACTAGAGAAGGGTTATACCCGAAACATTGACTTCGGCACCTCCTGATGCTGCCTGACTTGTTGTGTTCTTCCAGCCTCCTGCTTGTCTACCTTGGATTCCAGCATCTGCAGTATTTTTTATTGTCTCTAAACAGATATGTTTAGTGTGGAAATCCATGACAGAGGAAGAAATTGGATTATCAGATAGGATTAAAGGAAGTCAAACAGGGAAGGACCTTGTGCAGAACATTAATGTCAGCTGTCTTACTGGAGACATATGAGGACAAGAGCAAGGAAGTGGTGAAAAATGTGCATAAGACACTGGTTCACTCTCAACTGGAGCTGAAAATGTGTTGCTGGAAAAGCGCAGCAGGTCAGGCAGCATCCAGGGAACAGGAGAATCGACGTTTCGGGCATAAGCCCTTCTTCAGCCCTTTTTTCACTCTCAACTGGAGGATTGTGTCCAGTTCTGGGCAATTCACTTCAGTAGGAAGTGTTTGAAAACAGTGAAGAAATGGATTTCAGGATTGTTTCCAAGGATGAGGATAGATTGGGGATTGTTTTCCTTGAAGAGAAGGCTAACAAGTGATTTGATCGAGGTGTACAAGATCCTGAGGGGTCTAAACAGAGCAGGCAGACTATTGGTAGACTAGGGGGATGTAGATTTAAAGCAATTGCAGGCAGCAATAAGTGAGACAGGAAGAGAAACAGTTTCATGTAGTGGGTGATGAGGAACTGGAATGTAAGTGGGGGGGGGGGGGGCAGGCAGGCTCAATCGAGGCAAACTGGGAATGAGATTATTATCCGAGAAGGAAAAATATGCAGAGAGGTGGGAAATGGCAACAGGTGCAACGTTCATTCAGAGAGCCAGTGCAAGCGAGATGGGCCGAATGGCTGTTTTTATAACTGTTCTGTGATGCTGTACACTGGTTGGGCCCAATGGCCTGATTCTAAACTGTAAATTTGATGTCATTTGTCATAGAATCAGGGAAGGCAGGCTATTATAGCTGATCCCCTCTTTGTTCCTAGGCACTGATTCTAACAGGGGGTTACAGGGTGGTAACGGACAGTAGGAACTTGTCTCTCTCTCTCTCCTCCCAAATCCGTGGATCGTGGGAATGACAGCTGCTCTGTGTGGCAGCAATAGTGGGGTCAGTCACCCGGCAGAGAGCCAGGCCAGAAACCTGGGATATAACTGATCCAGGACTGGATAGCTCAGAGATTTCACAAGCTGCACGAACACCTCATCTGTGTAGGAAGATGCAGAATGTCCGACAGCCGTCAGATGTGAGGTAAATGGTGCTGAGTGTTCAGTTGGATGTAAAAAAAATGTCCATTCAACTGTTATGCTTCAATATTCCATTTCAGAGTCTTCGTTCAATGTAATGGAGGGTTATTACTTTTTAACGCTGAATTATTCAAAAATTTGTTATCCTACGAGTAGATTATTGACTCTTCATGTTATGCTTGAATAGAAAGCTCCAGTTGAAAGATGGAAGCTCAAACCTACTGCTGCAGATGTCCTTGTGAGGATTTTCAAATGATATTGTTTCATTATTTATTCAGTCACAGGAGTTATCACTCCTGCCAAGACCAGCATTTATTGCCCCTCCCTAATTGCCCCTTGATAAAGTGGCGATGAAGTGCTGCAGTCCATGTGCTGTAGGGACACTGACATGCCGTTAGGGAGGAAGGTCCAGGAATTTGACCCAGGAGCGACAATTTATTTCTGAGTCAGGATGGTGAGGAGGACGTGCAGGTGGAGTAACTCAAGTTGTGCTGTCAAAAGCTGAAAGTGGGATCTTTGCTATCCCCCGTAGCAACTCACGACTCATCCACCAACAGCACGTTCCCAGTCAACAAAGAAGGACAAGGGCATCATAAAATGGGGTCACCATCACCTGCTAGCCATCCTGACTGGGAAATATATCACCATTCCTTCAATGTCACCGGATCAAAATCCTGGAACTCCCTCCCTAACAGCATTGTGTGTATATATCTAACCCCTCAAGGGTCAAGGAGATAACTCATTACTGCTTTCTCCACTCTCTGTGAGAGTGTTGGTCTCTCTGAATAAGAATAATACCTGTCCATGGTGAGAACTTGTGTCTGGAGTCTTTAAACTTAGGGGAGAACTGTAGCAACCACATGGCTGACCAGGAATCTCTCCTGCTCTGATTTGCTCTTGTTGGCATGTGTCAGAAGGATGTACGAATTGGACGTCAATCTGTTTCGCTGCGTAACAAAGATACCCTCCGTCAGATCCTGGAGTGGGACTTCACCCTGAACCCTGTAACCTGGCAGCAGGATATTCCCACTGCTCCACAAGATGATCCTGCAATGCATTTAATAATTGGTGGATTAGATGGATTGGCTATGCTAAAAGAAATTGGCCTATAGAATCCAGGGATGTGCAGGTTAGGTAAGCTAGCCATGGTTAAAAACCCCATGCTGGGTTACGGTGTGTGGAGGGTCTGGATTGCGCCCTCCTTGCAAAGTCAGTACTAACTCAGTGGGCCAAATGGCCTCTTTCTGAGAGGGTTCTATTCTGTAGTGAGCACCAGAAGCCTGCCTTGCCTGTGGTGTTTGCACTCCATGAAGGAATAACAAAATGCAATTGCTTAATTTGGGTTACTGGCTAACTCAATGTCTTCAGATAACCATAGCTTTAACAAGATGACAGCTCCTCTGCTGGTTAATTTCAAAAATATGATTTGTTCGTTAAAGAAATCTCTTTGTATGCATACGTAGTCCTAAATGCAGTTGTGTTCTGTCCACAGTAAACTAAGAAACGTTGGAGTTTGACTTATCACAACAAACCAAAGACATCTCTTATATATACAAGACTATATTTACATGCATTTGAGGCACTAGGAGGGGCCAATAACTGAATGGGCCCCCAATTAGCTTCAGCAGGAAGATCAAAAAGTGGTCTTTTTCCCCCTACCCCCTGGCAGCAGCTACCACAACCTTTAGTGTGTCCCTCAGCACATAGCACTGAGGGAGCACCATGTAAGCTTGGACAGTGCTTCAGGAGTCATGAGCCTGACCCATCAGCCTTTCATTGCAGGTGGTACAGGAAAGTTGGAGACATTCCTTAATCAGTATCCGACAGTTCACCAATTAGACAAAGCCATCCCTGAATGTGGAACTCTATCACAGAGTGAGCCATCACTATGTGTAAAGCTTATAAATCTTCTATAACGTTATTCCTCATCGTTAAAACAGTTTAAAGTAAGGTTTGGTCCAGCTCAGTTGTCCTGGTCCAGATAATTATTTCACTTCTTTGCCGGAGTCAAAAGTATAGGCTGTAAACAATACATTGCAGATCCCTGTGAAATTGTATTGGCAACTAATGGAAATTGCTGAATCTGTTTAATATTTATGGGATATTATCTGCTTCCAAAGGGAATATTTCAATGTGAGTCATGTTATTTCAATGGACTAAAATGATGCTGATCGCAAAGTGTAGGGTCGCTGAGTTTTGAAGTGTCTGACACCATAATGTGGATGTGTCAGAGACCTCTTCAGAACTGCTTGATGTGTTGGGGATATTATGGAGCATGTGGAATGTCAAAATTCAGACCAGTTGAGAACAGAATCCAAGCAACAATCTCTGTGGATGATGAGTAGAGTGGAATAAATTTCCAGTTTTGTTCTCTGTGTTTGATGTGCACAACCTGTAATTATTGTTTGGGGCTAGTGCAGCGTGCAATTCATGAAATGCGGTTTTGGCTAAAATGCAGTTAATGCTTGACATCAGCTGTGGCCAAGTGGGTAGTGCCCACTGAGTCAGATGTTCATCGGTTCAAGTCCCATTTCAGAGACATGAAGCAGGCTGACATTCTGATGGAGTGCAGCATTTGCTGAGTTGTCAGATTTCAGAGAGATTTACACTCAGTCTGTCCTCTTGGGTGAACGCAAATGCTCCCATTGCAGTACATCAAAGGAAAGAGGTGTTTTTTTGGATGTCCTGTGACAATGGAATATTTTAATCCCTCAGTCAACAACAGCAGAACCAGAATCAGAAGCAGAAACAGAAATTGCTGGCAAAACTCACGGCTCAGTGGTTAACACTACTGCCTCACAGTACCAGGGACCTGGGTTCGATTCTAGCCTTGGGTGACTGTCTGTGTGGAGTGTGCACATTCTCCCCATGTCTGTGTGGGTTTCCCCCTGTTGCTCCAGTTTCCTCCCACAGTCCAAAGATGTGCAGGTTAGGTGAATTGGCCATGGGAAATTGCCCATAGTGTGCAGGGATGTGTAGGCATGGTGCATTAGTCAGGTGTAAATGTCGAGTAATAGGTCTGGGTGGGTTACTCTTCAGAGGGTTGGTGTGGACTTATTGGGCCGAACGGCCTGTTTCCACACTGTAGGCATTCTATGATTCTGAGGTCTGGCAGTATTTGAGAGAAGGATGCAGAGTTAGCATTTTTTTTGAGTCTGATGACTTTTCATCAGAATGGATAATCAGGTTGTTACTACATTGCTGTCTGTGGGAGTTTGCTATGTATGATTTGGTTGCTGTTTCCTCCTTTGTAACAGTGACTACTCTTGCCAAGTAGATCGTTGGCTGTAAAGTGATTGGGTGGCATCCTGAGGTTGCTATAGAAATACAAGCTTTTTTGTTTATAAGTAAGGGTATTGTACATTCACTGGATTTGCTGCTGTTTAGATTTTGTGAACTTTGCTAGATTTCTGAAACTTCATGCCTTTATATAAAGTGGAAGCTTGCACTCACATTCCATTTGCGAAGCTCGCCCAGATGAAACTTTCTAGTTGGCTGAGTTGTGCAGACCAGACTGCAGAGGTTCCTCTTCTGATTAACAATCCATGCAATAGGAACGTTACATGTTGCAGTGTGCAGGGCTGGGTCACTGTGGCTTCAGGCCACTCTGACCTTGGAACCTGATCCCAAAGTATGTAAAATACCAAATGAATAGCTCTTGATTGCTTCTATTGTCTAACACCACTCTCCCTGAACAGTTCTGCAGCTATCACATGGCATTGTCAGCTCTAAACTGAATGGTTCCTGATCTCTTGTGCCTGAACAGATATGAACTGACCCTGGTCTCATTTGCTTGGTTTTGCTTTGTAGTGAGTATGGGCATGATGAAGGGATGGAAAACTTGAGGATTGGATTCCAGTACTAATTAGACTCTCGATAGGTCTGATTCAGTGTAAACCTAGTGAGTGTAACGCTGGATTATTCCAGCATTGATACTCTAATGATATCAATATAATTAGGGAAGGTCAATGATCATGACCTTTGGGTTCATTGAATTCTTCAAGCTTGGTTTCACCAATTTCCACTCTTTTACAAATGGAACTCTTCCCAACTCTTAGCTGGCTCACCACAACATCCCATGGGCTTATCTCTCCGGCCTATCCAATTTCCACTAGCCCCTGTTTGCTAGATTGATACAATTGCTTCTTTGCCCTGATCCCTGTGCAAATGCAGCGATCTGCCTCACCCTCCTGTCCCATCCCATCCTCAGTGACCACATCCATCAGGCTCGCCGCTCCCTCCCGCCATAGCCTGCCAACTCCCTCATGTCAAGTTTTGTATTTCTTTGAGCATTTTCCCAAAAGGTTCCTCACACTGTGCCTTTGTCAGCTCTTGTGCTGTCTTCCCTTGGCTTGGTGTCCTTCACTGCCCTCAAAATGTCATGAAAAATTTGACTAACTAAGAGATGATGTATCTTGGAGCTACTTTCTTCAGTCCACTGCTCACACCCTTCTACGTCCTTTAGAATTTTCAGAGCCCCTGTCCATCTATCTTTCCATTTGAGACCCTTCTTTAAGTTCAACTCAGCGACTGAGTTCTCACTCACTCATCCTGATGTCTCCACCTTTTGGTTGGCATCCATTCTCCCAACACTGTTTCTGTGGAGCGCCGTGGGACGTTCCTCAATGTTAAAAGCGTCGTCTAAAAGCAAGTTACTCTTGTAGCGTCTAAATAAATCATCAGTGTGCTTTTAAGAGCATAATCAGGTCTGAATTTGCTCCAGAGTCTGTTGTTTGGGCTGTGCATTTGGCAAAACCTGACTCAATAAAACGAGGCACTGATCCAATGAAGTAAACTATGATTTTCCAGCATTACTGCGGTGGTGACAATGAGATAAGCCACTTAAGGAACTGTTTCTAGGCCTTTTGTTTTTATTTGAGATCATCGTGGATTCAGCGTGCTCTTTTGTCAAGTTTGTTTTGCAGAACAACATTTTTAGGGCATGTGTCACCCACCAGAAATAGTGGCTGTCCAGAATTAAACAAAAGTTGTGGTTTCTCTCCCTGGTCTAGTGGAAGCTGAAAGCCTTTCGTCTGTTTTATCCTGACGTTTTGTTTACAGCAGGTTGTCTGCAGCCAGCACATAGACCGAGCGTAGTGATCGGCTTTCAACCCTTGCTCTCTCTCTCAGACTGAGCATCCAATGTATTTCTGTTGCAAATGTTTGTATGAGTCATTAGGAATTATAGGAAGGAAACGTTCCTCACCCATTAAAGCATTTCCACGAGTCTGTGATACTTTGTAAAGTAGGGAGTGCTCCCAGTTGCATCAACTTCAGATTGGCCTCTTTCAAACTTAGGTACCCGCCCTGTGCAGGCAGAAGGAACATGTTTTGGATTAAACAAAAGCCCAGGTGACTGTAGCTTCCTCCTTCATGATGCTTTCTCCATAGCGATGCCCCAACCAGCCAGGGTCAAGTTGCTAATTCGTCAGCTCCCTTCTCTCATGCAGGCGAAATTCTTGTTCTCTTTGACCCTTGGCACTTTTGCTTCTATCCCGATGCATTCAAGATGGCTAGGCTATTTTTTATTCACGAAATAGCTCCACAGAGGCTGGGTCCCATCACCAAGTCACCCTTTAATTGCACATAAACAATCCTTGACTTTAGAACTGCCTCATACAGAGTCAGGCACCAGAATTTTCATATCTCTGATGCTCGACCTTCTTAATTTAAAAAAAATTTAAACTATTTTTCTAATCAACCTATTAAAAAATTTCGTTTACACACCTTTAAAGCAGGTGGGATTTGAAACCAGCCCTCCCGGTTGAGGGGTCAGGACACTACCACTGCATCACATCAGGCTTCTATACTCGAGCTTTTTTCTTTTTTTTTTAAGGAGAGTCCTTGCACATACACTCACAATAGGCAAACACTCAAGTGGCCAGTGACAAACACTGCCCTTCACCTCAAAGGGCAAGCACACCTGTTTTTGCTTATTTTATCGCTTATTTTATCCCCATCACCCATGGTGTGTGTGTGCAGGTGTGTGAGACAGTGATTTTCCTGGATTTTTTTTTTAATAATTTAACCCCCACACTACCACCTAAGTGCATACTCGAGCTTTTTATCTGTCAGCCAAGACTCCCTGATTGGGGCTGTTATTCTGGTCCAATCAGGAAATTCATTTCTGTGAGGTCCATCTGGGGATCCTCTTGTGGTAGAGTCTCTATCCCTGGACTGGGAGGCCCAGCTTCACGTCCCACCTGCTCCAGGGGTGTGTAATAACTGTCTGAATAAGTTGATTAGAAAAATAAGTTAAATTTAAAAAAAAAATCCAACTGGTGAATTTGAAAATAATCCCCATTATATAAAAATGGTGTCCAGCAGGCTGCCCTTACAATGATGGGAGTTGGCGTAGAGTCATAGAGCTGTGCAGCATGGAAACAGACCCTTCGGTCCAACTTGTCCATGCTGACCAGATATCCTAAATTAATCTAGTCCCGTTTGCCAGCACTTGGCCTAAATCCCTCCAAACCCTCTCTCTTCATGTACCCATCCAAATGCCTTTTAAATGTTGAAATTGTAACAGCCTCCACCACTTCCTCTGGCAGCTCATTCCATATACATGTCACCCACTGCATGAAAACGTTGCAACTGGAGTCCTCTTTAAATCTTTCCCCTCTCGCCCTAAACCTATGCCCTCTAGTTGTGGACTCCCCCAACCCAGAGAAAAGACCTTGTCTATTTATCCTATCCATACCCCCCATGATGTAATAAACCTCTTATAAGGTCACCCCTCAGCCTCCGATACTCCAGAGAAAACAACCTCAGCGTATTCAGCCTCTCCCTATAGCTCCAACCTTCCAACCCTGGCAACATCCTTGTAAATCTTTCCTGAACCCTTTCAAGTTTCACAACTGCTTTCCTATCCCAGGGAGACCAGATTTAACACAGCATTCCAAAAGTGGCCTCACCAATGTCCTGGAGAGCCACAACATGACCTCCCAACTCCTGTACTCAGTACTCTGACTAATAAAGCTGTGATGTGTAAGAATTAGGATCAGGATTAGGTCACATCATTTTCTCACTCTTTCAATTGAAAAGTGCATGGCTGATTCCCGAAACCTGACTGCCTTTTTTTGCCCTATGTCATTAATTGCTTTAATCTCTGCTTATTGACTTTTACGGCTGGGACTTGAGTTCAAAGCCAGCCCAGACTTGCTGAGGTTGAAAGTCTCCTCTTTGAGTTGGCGAAGCCTTGGCCTTTGATTCGTGAGGAAGAGCAATGGAGTGGTTAGTGAGGTAGGAATGGGAGGCAGAGAGAAGAAGGATGAATGGAGAGTAGTGAGGAAGAAGAGGAGGGGGTTAGTGAGGAGGCGGCAGAGTGGGAGACTAATGAGGAGGACTAAAAGGAGGACTAAAGGCATTCAAAGTGGGGGCAAAGGCTGTATAAGGAGTCTAGGATGAGAGGGGTCCAGTGTTCTCTCGGGATGGATGAACAGGAGGAGAGAGGAAAGCAGAGCGGTGTGCTCTGCAGATCCTGTGGGTACAGAAGGTGAGACAGGGTGGTGGAAGGATTGGATTGTGTGGATGAGGACCATAGAGTTGGACCCTGGTGATCTGAGCCACCCAGGGAGCTGCCCAGTGAATTCACACCCAACATCCTGATGCCAGTCCAAACAGATGCTGATCACATAGAGATGGTCTTCCAGTCAGAGGACTGACTGTGTGGGGGGTGAGGGCAATCAAAACCTTTCAATTAATCAACATCTCCTCACACCTTTCAGAAGATTTCAAAACCCTACAGCTGGAATGAATTGTGGCATAGTTACTGTTGTCACAAAAGTGGAGATCCCGCAAAAAGATAGAGTAAACGGTTGGGCTTTTGGTGCCATTGCTTGAACAGTGTCATGAGATCTTTGGCCATGCAGCTTTGGATCACACTGATGGGCAGGTTACCTCGTGTTTTTATCCAAAGGATGAGAGAAGATCCCTCGTTCATTCCCTCAGTCGATGTGTCAGCAATAATGGGGATGTAAGCTAAAGCTGGGTTATATTAGTGTGACATGGAGGTCCCTTAGTGTTACTGCGAGGAGAGTAAGACTGAAGGAAATGGTTAAGAAAGTAAGAGGGGAATTGATTTATACCGCAATGATGGAGAAATAATTCAATACTCCTTGATGGAAATTACTTCAATGGAAGGAGGTTTACTGTCTGACATGCCAATGGCATTTTGCTAACCAGTTATCGACTTAAACTGAAGGCATTCTGAGAAAAACAATTAAGCACCAAATAAATCTCTTATTACCCCTCCCTTCTCAGTCATTAAACAGATCCAATCTTTTTAGAGTTGCTCATTGGAGATCATCAAATGTCCCATTGCAGTGGTATTCCTGCTACTCTTTAAAAGGTGGGTTTAATTTTACATTACATTACATTACAGCGTGGTAACAGGCCCTTCAGCCCAACAAGTCCACACCGACCCGCCGAAGCGTAACCCACCCATACCCCTACATTTACCCCTTACCTAACACTACGGGCAATTTAGCATGGCCAGTTCATCTGACCTGCACATCTTTGGGCTGTGGGAGGAAACCGGAGCACCCGGAGGAAACCCACGCAGACACGGGGAGAATGTGCAAACTCCACACAGTCAGTCGCCTGAGGCGGGAATTGAACCCGCAGGGTCTGTGGCGCTGTGTGGCAGCAGTGCTAACCACTGTGCCACCGTGCCGCCCACTAATTTGGCCCCATTAAACCAGGTTACTACCCATCGTGCTGTAGAAATCACTGAAAACTTGTTATACTGACAGGGGAAGGTGGACAATTCACATGACGTTGTGGTGGAAGGGTGCCTTTCATTGCAGTTGCCAACAGCTCAGATTGTGCACATGAGATGGATCTTTGCCTATCCTGACTGGATTTCTGAATGAATCCCCACTCGCTGCACTCCTCCAAGACAATCACCATCTGGGTTCAAGGTTAAAGAGGACCTCCTGTTTTCAGGGAAATGTTGGTTACCTTCATCAGACCAGACCAGATCATCAGACTACTCTCTCGTTGCAGAGAGATGACTGGTGCCAGTTAAACTTCAAAGGATTGTGAGTTGATTAAAGGTGCAGAGAATGTGGGGCTAAATATTTTGCCTTTGCTTCCTGCTCATTATCTTTACCTGGTGGCTCAGTGGTTAGCACTGCTACCTCACAGCACCTGCGTCCCAGGTTCGATTCCAGCCTCGGTCGGCTGTCTATGTGGAGTTTGCACATTCTCCCCGTGTCTGCGTGGGTTTCCTCCCACAGTCCAAAGATGCCCAGGTCAGGTGAATTAGCCATGTTAAATTGCCCATAGTGTTAGGTGTGTTAGTCAGAGGGAAATGAGTCTGGGTGGGTTACTCTTCGGAGGGTCGGTGTGGACTGGTTGGGCCGAAGGGCCTGTTTCCACACTGTAGGGAATCTAATCTAATCTAATCTAGTTAAAAAGCCTCAACTGCGGGCAAAAGCAGAAATTGATGGAGAAGCTCTGGCAGCATCTGTGGAGTGAAATATTGTCTTTCCTCTCTTGGTTTTTTTTTTAAAACTCGATTTGGGAACCTTTGTCGTCGCAAATTTGCAAACATGCTGAGGCACGAAGCCCTAGCCCCTTAGGGGATTTGAATAATTATAGCTCTCAGACCGTTGACCAGAAAGCCAGATCTTTTCTACTTTGGACATCGATACACACTTTTTCAGCAGGGGAGGACTTGATAGTGACCAGGTTCCTGATCCCAAACCCACCAAAGGCTATCTGAAGCCTGCTTCCAAATTGCTGGCTTACTGACATCAGTCAGTTCTACACATTTGAGGGAAATGAAAGTTGTCGTCCAGATGCACTTTAGAAGATTTATGCTTAATTTCAAATTCCTCTTAGGCCTTGTGCTCCTGAGTTATAAAACCACCTCCAGGAGTGTGACCCTCCAAGGTATGTGTTTGACCAGTTCTGACAGATTGCGCAGGTTCAGTATTCATCACTTCCTCAATGGTGGCTGTGCCTTTCTGGGTGGGTTACTCTGGAATTGTTCTAAACCTCAGCATCTCTCTCTCTGACTCCTTCACTGAGGCACTCCATTAAAGACTACTTCTGACTGAGCTTTCACTCACCTATCCAACACCATGTGTATGGCTCAGTGTCACATTTTCTGCTGTAATGCTACTAGGAAGCACCTTATAATGTTTTCACTGCAGTACTGGTGCCATATCAATGCAAGTTGTCATTGTTGTTGTTGAAATCTGCTGGTCTCTATGACCTTGCTTCCATCCAATTTATCTAATCTATTGAGAATTCATGTGGTTTCAGTGCAGAAAATATTATATTATACCTTTCCTTAAGCTCACAATGAACATGAAGTGATGTTGAATGGTCAGTAACGAGCTCAGGCTTGTCTCTTAAAGCCTCTGTGAAGTTGCTGATGACTATTTACACTCATTTCAAGCTCCCAGCTTCTTTGCTGTGATTACAAAGTGAGATTTGAAGCTGTTGTATTTAGTAATAGCGGCCAAGAACATAACAAAACAAAGAAAATATGCAAAGCACCACTTCGCCAACATGACCTCATGCGAGTGACAAAGAGGAAATGACCACCCATTGTTCATGGAGGGGTCAATCAGGCCATCAACATCACTCACCTACTTCAACACCCTTGTTCTGTTCGCAAAAGTGACTTCCAGCTTTTGACCATTTCAACACCCTACCCTGTCGCCTGGCCAACATCTTTGTCTCAGGCTTTTACTGCAGTGCTCCAGCGAGACTCAGGGTAAGCTGGAGGAGCAGCGTCTCATTTTCCAGCTGGGGACCCTGCAACCTCTAGGACTCTATCAAACTCAATAACGTTAGGGCATGAACAACGCTCCGAAAGCTTGTGATTTTAAGTAAACCTGTTGGACTATAACCTGGTGACCTCTGACTTTGTCCACTCCAGTCCAATGCCGGCAGGAATATCTCTATCAGGAATAAACCATGAAATAAGTAAACCATTTTCTATCTGGTTAAAGACTGAAACCAGCCAACTGAATCAGCATCAGGAAATTTACATGTCTTGTGTAATTCCCATTTACGTGCTAAATTCAAAGCACTAAGTGAACAGCAGGAGTTGTGACCAGGCAGTTGGGTGAGATGCTGGAGAGTTGATGTGCCTAGGAATCTGGGGAAGGCAGGAAGGCTGGAATTAGTTTAATGTTGTTTCCCAGTTGATTTGATGTTCTACTTTCTCCCATTTATCACCTGATCTATTAGAACAACATCAACCTGTGTGACACGGTGCTACCTGCAGAGGACCCACAGAATATTATGGATCAAATAAAATCTGGAAGGATGGATTCAACATGAACTTCAAAGGGATAGAAAATAAAAACAGTGGTGGTCTGAAGCTCTTTAGAAGAAGCTAGTGAAAATTTGATGTGCGAGAGAGGTAGAAAACAGGAAGCTCTGGCCCATTAGGCTTGAATTCTGCCCAGGAAAGGTGGGAAAGCAATTATTAAGGAGCTGGATGTAGGATGTAGGAAATGGGAGATCCATTTCCAGATGTTTCGTCACTCTACTAGGAATCATTTTCAGTGGGCCTCAGGCGAAGCAGTGTACATAATTCCTGCTATATATGTTTGGGTTTCTTTGGGTTGGTGATGTTATTTCCTGTGGTGATGTCATTTCCTGTTCTTTTTCTCAGGGGCATATAGCTGGGCACTTGGGGAAAAAAAACTCAAAGCAATTGGGGAGAGTTTGTGAAAGGGAAAGCATGTTTAATCAATTTATTAATCAATCTGAAGGATTAACATGAACTGTGGATAAAGGGGGACCTGTAGATGTACTGCACTCGGATTGCTAGAAAGCATTTGACAAGGTGCCGCGTAAGTTACTGCACAAAATAGGAACTTGTGATGTAAAGGGTGACACACTGGCATGGTCTGGTAAAATGGGACCGGTGGAGCCCTGCCTGTGTTGAGCTCTAAGCTTTGTAGAATTTATATCAGTAAGAAACACAGGGCGCAAGTGTGTAACAGCGATATGTGCAGATGACACCAAGTTAAGCACAAAGTGTGTTGTGAAGAGGACATGAGATTGCAGACAGATATAGAAGGGTCTAGCGTGTCGGCAGATGGAGTACAATGTGTGAAAAGGTGAAGTTCACTTTGACAGGAAAAATGAAAAACATTTTAATTACCTGAACACAGCACAACTGCAGGATTATGAGGGGCAGAGGGATCTGGCTGTTCTAGTGTGAGATCACAAAAAGTTAGTATGCGGGTGCAGTGAGTAATTAAGGCTAATGAAAGCTGTCCTTTATGACGAGAGGAATTGAACATAAAGGTTAGAAGGTTATGGTTCAGATACATAGAACATTGGTGAGACCACATCTCGAATACTGTGTGCAACTTTGTTCTCGTTGTCTAAGGAGGTTTAATCGAAGGATATCTGGAACGAGTGGGTGGGTTGTTTTAGGTAGCGCAGATTGGCTTTTGTTCCACTGGAGCTTTGAAGAGTGAGGGTGGAGTGATTGGGACAAGGGCCAAGTGAATCTCATTGTTGAGTATGAGATCCCTGTTTGGGACTGTTAACCTGGGCCAATCAGAGTGCCCTGGCTGACAGGTGTAAACAGGAACCTCAGAGAGTCTCCTCATTTCAAGGGACTGGCTCTGATTGAGATATCCAGAGTCCATGTATAAGCACGAGTAAATAAAAGGCGACTTGGTTATGGGATTCTTGGAATTATTTCAGAGTGAGTGACTTGATTAAAGTGAATGAGGTCTTGAACTATCTTAACAATGTGGATGTGGGAAGATTATAACCTGTTGTGGGTGATTCTGGACTCAGAATGATGTTTTACAATTAGGGGTCATCCTTTCAGGGCAGAGATGAGAATATTTTCTTTGAGAATTGTGCAATTTTGGAACTCTCTGCCTCAGAAGGGGTGGTAGTGGGACCGTTAAATATTGTTAAGGTGGAGGTGGATAACTTCTTGCTTGGCAGGGGAATCAAATCAAGGGAGGTGGGATGTGAAATTCAAAATGCAAGTAGATCAGCCATGATCTTATTGAAGGGGGGACCAGGGTCGAGGGGCCGAATGACCTACTCTAGCTCTTGTTTTATGCGATGGCAGATGGATTGTGTTCGAGGGAGGCTAGAGAAATCCAGAAATTAGTTTGTGAAGATAAAGGATGTGTTAATAAAATAAAAATGAAACATGTAACAAGGGAGAAAATGCAAGTTGCTGCATTTCATCCATTTCCCTGTTTGCCTCAGACACTGGGTTAACAGCAAAAAATTGTGCAGGAATATAAAAGTCTTTGAAATGTAGATGCACTAAAAAAATTCATTTGCAGACAGTAAGACAAGCCGAAGTTCTTAAAATTGCAAGAGCAAAAATAACTCTTTGAGCAATGACATCCAGAAAATGAAACGTCTGTATTTTGGCTGTTTGGATCAGCTGAAAAGATGCAGCAATTTCTTGGAGCAGGCAGTATGGGGAATAGCTGAAAGAGGGACCAAACTAGTTGGTTAGATTAGATTACATTACAGTATGGAAACAGGCCCTTCGGCCCAACAAGTCTACACCGACCCGCCGAAGCGCAACCCACCCATACCCCTACATTTACCCCTTACCTAACACTGCGGGCAATTTAGCATGGCCAATTCACCTGACCTGCACATCTTTGGACGGTGGGAGGAAACCGGAGCACCCGGAGGAAACCCACGCAGACACGGGGAGAATGTGCAAACTCCACACACAGTCGCCTGAGGCGGGAATTGAACCCAGTGCTAGCCACCGTGCCGCCCACTACTCTGGTGTTGGATGGCAGATGTTAGAATGGCTGACAGTAGACGTGCGAGGAAGGCGTCGGACAGTCAAGAGTGGCACTGAGAGACCAGGGGTTGTGGAAGGAGGACATTATGTGGAGCTCAGAGCAAGAGGATCTTTAGTGGAACAATAACTGTCAAGTTAAATGTGCACAGCTATGGGCAAAGGGCAAGGGACTGAGCTTGTCTTCTTGTGTCCCCTTATTATGTCAAAATCAATGTTCACTACGCCTCTGAAATCTAATCCCAAAACCAGTTAGCTTCCTCCATTTCCCACTGCCTCCCACAACACATGGACTATTGAGATTGATTCTTGAGTTGAAACGGTTGTCATACTGTCAAGGAGACATTGATGATAACGAGCCTGCGTTCTCTTGAGTTTCGATGAATGAAATGCAATCTCACTGAGCAACATAAAATTCTCTCATAATATAACCAGGTGAGTTAAACAATTGCAGAGCTGCTCCCTGGGTTCCCTAGAGGCTGCATCTTGGTCAGACAGTGCAGGTGAGGGGTCCATGGGTAAATTTGCTGTGAGCAATCCTTCTGATGGGTTAAGCTATAGCTAGCAAGTTAGGAGTAAGAGACAGGTTTGCTCTTGATTAAACAGCGCAAAGATGTATTACTAGTATTTATCAGTCAGGTACATTGCATCAAAGGTACATCATTGTCATTTGTGAGCCATTAGGCTCAACACAGCATTAAGTACATATCGCTGCTTTGTTACATGCTGTTAACATGATGAACAAGTTAGGACACGCAACACCACTCTTTTACACGGAGAGTGGATTCTATATGGTGTGTACTGCCAGAGGAAGTGGTAGATGCAGGTAAAGTTACAACATTTAAAAGACTTCTGGATAGGTTCATGAATGGGAAAGGTTTGGAGGGAAATGGGTTTAGTTTGGGAACATGGTCTGTGTGCACTATTTGGACTGTATGGCTCTAACTACTGCAGCTCTCTGGAACACTCTCGTAACTCCTGTTGGCTCCTTTCAGGAGCAGTCCTTTAAAACCTGATAGGTGGAGCTTATCTGTGATGCCAATTAACCCTTTCAGATACTAATGTGTGACTAACGTGGGGCAGCACGGTGGCACAGTGGTTAGCACAGCGCCAGAGACCTGGGTTCAATTGCGGCCTCGGGCAACTGTCTGTGTGGAGTTTGTACATTCTCCCCGTGTTTGCGTGGGTTTCCTCCGGACGCTCCGGTTTCCTCCCACAGTCCTAAAGATGTGCAGGTCAGGTGAATTGGCCATGCTTAATTGCCTGTAGTGTTAGGTGAAGGGGTAAATGTAGGGGAATGGGTCTGGGTGGATTGCTCTTCGGAGGGTCGGTGTGGACTTGTTGGGCTAAAGGGCCTGTTTCCACATTGTGTAAGTAATCTAATCTAATCTAATCAGATGGCACTTCCGAGGAACTATCAGTAAGGTGACGGGCCAAATGGCCTGTTCCTGTACTATATTGATAGAGGTTGCCAGTTGTATGAGGAGGTTTTCCTCTGGTCTGTTCAGGAGTGTGAGGGTGTGGCGGTGTATCAGTTACCACCCCAGATATCAGAAACGTCTTCCAATCTTTTCCAAATTTGGTGATGTTCAGAGTTAGAGACAGTTGAGAGCAAAACAGGAGGCAGCTTCTTCCTGGTAAATGGAGTGAATGAGGAGGAACATGTCTGTGATTAAAGGAAATAGTGAGGGCAAGATTGTTGATGGAAAACTGATTGAAATGGGATCCTGAAAAGGAGACACCGATTGTTCCTACTGTAGCTGGGCTGGAGAGTCTCGAATTTGGAATAAACGTTCGACCAGGACAGTAATTTCCTCACTCACTGGGTTTGTGAATCTTTGGAATTCTCTTCCACAGTGGACCTTCGGTCGTTAGGACCAGAAGTCACTAGAATTTGAGACTTCTAGGGAACTGAGGAATATGGAGCTGAGCTGTAAGCTCCTGCAGTTTTGATCTTATTGAGTGTTAGAACGCATCTGAGGCAGCTACTCCTCTTATTGTGTTGTTTTGTCAGCTGGTGTAAAGAATTTGAGGAAAGAAAAGTCTGTTTTCCCATTGGAAAGGAATCAAGATCTGGTGAGCCGTCTATTGCACTGCCACAGGATGTGGAGATAGTGAACTCTGAGGAAAGGACATCATGCTGAGGTTGGTGAGGACATTGGTGAGGCCTCTTCTGGAGTAGTGTGTCCAGGTCTGGTCACCCTGTGACAGGAAGGCTATTATTAAGCTGGAGAGGGTTCAGAAGAAATAGAACTCTGTGGGAAGCTAGGGAAGTGATTGCTGGGCCTCTTGCTGAGATATTTGTATCATCAATCGTCACAGGTGAGGTGCCGGAAGACTGGAGGTTGGCTAACGTGGTGCCACTGTTTAAGAAAGGTGGTAAGGACATGCCTGGGAACTATAGACCGGTGAGCCTGACATCAGTGGTGGGCATGTTGTCGGAGGGAATCCTGAGGGACAGGATGTACATGTATTTGGAAAGGCAAGGACTGATTCAGGATAGTCAACATGGTTTTGTGTGTGGGAAATCATGTCTCACAAACTTGATTGAGTTTTTTGGAGAAGTAACAAAGGGGATTGAAGAGGGAAGCATATTAGGCATGATCTATACTGAGTCAAGACTAGAGTGATCCTGGAAAAGCACAATAGGTCAGGCAGCATCGGAGGAGCAGGAAAATCGATGTTTTGAGCAAAAGCTTTCATCTGTGATCTATATGGACTTCAGTAAGGCGTTCAACAAAGTTCCCCATGGGAGAGTGGATAGCAAGGTTAGATCTCACGGAATACAGGGAGAACTAGCCATTTGGATACAGAACTGGCTCAAAGGTAGAAGACAGAAGATGGTGGAGGAAGGATGTTTTTCAGACCTGTGACCAGTGGAGTGCCACAAGGATTGGTGCTGGGTCCTCTACTTTTCTTCATTTATTTTAATAATTTGGATATGAACTTAGCAGGTATAGTTAGAAAGTTTGCAGATGACACCAAAATTGGAGGTGTAGTAGACAGCGAAGAAAGTTCCTCAGATTACAACGGGATCTTGAATAGATGGGCCAGTGGCTGAGGAGTGGCAGATGGAGTTTAATTTAGATAAATGCGAGGTGCTGCATTTTGGGAAAGCAAATCTTAGCAGGACTTATGCACTCAATGGTAAGGTCCTGGGGAGTGTTGCTAACAAAGAGACCTTGGAGTGCAGGTTCATAGCTCCTTGAAAGTGGAGTCACAGGTAGATAGGATAGTGAAGAAGGCATTTAGTGTGCTTTCCTTTATTGATCAGAGTATTGAGTACAGGAATTGGGAGGTCATGTTCTGGCTGTATAGGGCATTGGTTAGGCCACTGTTGGAATATTGCATGCAGTTCTGATCTCCTTCGTATTGGAAAGATGTTGTGAAACTTGAAAGGGTTCAGAAAAGATTTTCAAGGATGTTGCCAGGGTTGCAGGATTTGAGCTATAGGGAGAGGCTGAATAGGCTGGGGCAGTTTTCCCTGGAGCATCAGTGGCTGAGGGGTGACCTTGTAGAGGTTTATAAAATCATGAGGGGCATGGATAGGGTAAATAGACAAAGTATTTTCCCTGGATGTGAGGGAGTCCAGAGCTAGCGGGCATAGGTTTAGGGAGAGAGGGGAAAGATATAAAAGAGACTTGAGGGAGAAATGTTTCATGCAGAGGATGGTACGTGTATGGAATGGGCTTCTGCAAGAAGTGGTGGAGGCTGGTACAATTGCAACATTTAAGAGGCATCTGGATGATATATGAATAGGAAGGGTTTGGAGGGATATGGGCCAAGTGCTGGCAGGTGGGACTGATAGGAGTGGGATATTTAGCCAGCATGGACAAGTTGGACTGAAAGGCCTGTTTCTGTGCTGTACAGTTCTATGATTCCATACCAGGATGTTGAGAAGAATGGAGGATATGAGTTGTAAGCAGTGGCGGGGACTTTTTTCACTGGAGTATAGGAGGTTGAGGAGTGACCTTATTGAGCTTTATAAAATCAAGAGGGTTATAGACAAGGTCAGTGGCAGGTGTCCTTTCCCTAGAGCGGGAGATTTCAAGACTGGGGCCATATTTTTCAGGTGAGAAGAGAAAAACTTTAAAAAAGTCATGAGGGGTAACTTTTTTTAACACAGGGGATGGTTCCTGTGTGGAATGAACGTCCTGAGGATGTAGTGGATGGAGGTACAGTTACAGTGTTTACATTCGGATAAGGACATGAATAGGAAGGGTTTGGAGGGAAATGGTCCAAATGCAGCCAGGTGGGATTAGTTTAGTTTGGGATTTCTGTCGGCATGGACTGGTTATTCTGAAGGGTCTGTGTCCGTGCTGACTCCCTCTGACATCTGGCACAGTTTGATGAGTGTTGGACTGAAGCCATCAACAACAATGACAAAAAGCAGAAGTGATGAGGGGCAGGCCTCTGTAAAATGGAGAAGAATGGGGAGGCGGAGAGGACAGATGCTGGAGGAGTTCCTGATAAATGAGTCTGCTGATGAGGAATAAAATGATCCATGGAGAAGTGAGCTAGCTATGAAGACGGGGTGTGTAGGCTTGGAGGGCTCTGTGGTGTTCTGGAGAACCACACACTTTGCTGATGTGCTTGTGAGCAGAATCCCAGGGAAGCTGGAGTACAGAGACTGAGACACTTGGGGTTGTGCGTTAGGCTGATGTCGAAGTGATGGATCATTAGAGAGTTAACTGCAAATGTTCTGAAGTTTAGAGTTTACACTGTGTCTAATCACAGCGCGGAATAGTTTGAAAGGCACAGGGTGTATGGTGAGTGCAACAAACAAATATCGTTACTCATTAATGCTGGGCACCGGTGTGTACTCATATTAGAAACCAATAGCATTCAAACCAAGATTGATTTTCCAATTGATAAAAGTATTGATCAGAATCACTCTCATTAATCAGCTCCCGTTCTCACTGTGCAGAGACGGATTGGCACAACACTCACTCACTATAAATAGTCATTTCTCTTTAGGTTTCACATACTGACTATGTGAGGTGTCTGCTGAGTGCTTTAGTTTGGAGATAACAAATTCATTGTGACCTCTTGTGTCCTGGGTTGAACTCCAGCCCAGTTTAATGGTATTGGTCTCTGAAGGTCCAATATGAAGGGGGTTTGTCTGGAACCAAGTCCCTAAGTCATTAATAATGAGCAGAGAGAAGGCATGTCCCTAGCTGCAAAAGTGCTGGTGGTCTCCCTGGTTAAACCTCCCTTAATGCCATTAAACAATGGAGGGCCCGGATAATGGCAATGGCACCTACCAAGCAATCTTCTCTTTCCTGGCTGGTGTTGTAATGCTGAGTGTTTGTTCTATCTGATGAAGGGCTTATGCCTTAAACGTCAATTCTCCTGCTCCTCGGATGCTGCCTGACCTACTGTATATTTCCAGCACCACACTCTTGACTCTGATCCCCAGAATCTGCAGTCCTCACTGTCTCCTGTTTGTTGTATCTATTTCCATCCACAGCGTGGAGAGGATTTGTTCATGCACCTGATCTTGGCCTTGGTGAGGGCACCTACGGGGGGTGGGGAGGTGGGGGTTGCCATGATCACCATTGGTGGTAGGGGGCTGGACAATCGTTAAAGGTCCAAAGGAAAAATATGAATTTGCCATTCAAGACAACATTTACACTGCAGGAAACCATTAGGAAATGATCAAAGTGTCAGTCTGGATCAGGATCTCAGATCCTGGAATGGGAGCCGAGATCCTGGTTTGGGGCTTGAATCTATAAAAACTGTTGATAGGGTTATGAACACTCCACCTCATCCTGCGTTAGGATTAGAGTCAACCCTGACATTATCAGAAGCCAAGCTGATTATGACCAAATCCCATTGAGGTTTATCCTGTGGCTACATTGACCAGGCCCCTAACTGGATGTCTCAATGAAGAGTCAATGACTTCACTTTGAACCCATCTCCTGTTTGCATTTTTTTGTCTATCAACTTTCCTTCGAGTAGCCAAATTAGATTGGATTTCTGAGCTGGCACATGGAGACAGATACAGCTAATTAGACCTTGTGCAGCTGACTGGGTTACTGAGGGATATAAAAACTTTTGAGTTGCTTGTTCAGGCAGCTCTGGCACGTGTATCTTGTCAGTCACAATGGAACATTCTCTGTACAATCGGTGAAGAGGAACGAAGCCTTACCGAATTATCTGTTGTGTTAGGAAGAATCGCTTTATTTTATTTAACATAATTTTAAGAGTAAGGTTTGTGAAGACTCGTCGTATCTTGTTGCTCCTGATGAGGTGTGTTGATTGTTTTTTCCCTCCTTGGGAACAGCTGGTGTACAGTGATTGGGAAGGCTCCTGCTCGCCCCCTGATGGAGTAGGTTGTGATTTACCCCGTAAAGGCCTGGTTTCTTCTGTGGATGTATCCACAGTCAACCCCACAGACTGTTCAACTGCCATGAGGCATCACCAGTCTCTTCCTTCCCCAGGTTGCCCGGATACTTGCAATTTCTGGCAGGACAGAAACTTTTTCCCTTCCCTTGTTGATTAAATTATTTGAACTGACTTTAAAAACCTTGTGAACTTGCTGCTGGGTTGCTGAATTGCAAACAGTGTTAAACCCGTATTTATCTTGCTTTCAACCCCATCAGAAAGTTGCTCTATCAGATTATTCAACTGAGGTTTGCTTTTTAATTCTTTCATAGGATGTGGACATCACTGGCAATGCCAGCATTTTTTGTCCATCCCAGATTCCCATTTCAGAGGGTAGTTAAGAGTCAACCCCATTGCTGTGGGTCTGGAGTCACATGTAGCCAGACTGGGTAAGGATGGCAGATTTCCTTCCCAAAAGGATATAAATGAGCCAGATGAAATTTTGGAATAATTGATGGTTTTATGGTCACTCTCACTGACACTAACCTTCAATTGAATCCACCAGCTGCTGATTTGAAGACATACCTCTAGAACCTCACAGCGCCAGAGACCTGGGTTCAATTCCCGCCTCAGGCGACTGACTGTGTGGAGTTTGCACGTTCTCCCCGTGTCTGCGTGGGTTTCCTCCGGGTGCTCCGGTTTCCTCCCACAGTCCAAAGATGTGCAGGTCAGGTGAATTGGCCATGCTAAATTGCCCATAATGTTAGGTAAGGGGTAAATGTAGGGGTATGGGTGGGTTACGCTTCGGTGGGTTGGTGTGGACTTGTTGGGCCGAAGGGCCTGTTTCCACACTCTAATATAATCTAATCTAAACTTAACTCTAGTCCTCTGGATTACTATTCAAGTAAAGCAAGCCCCAGAGGATCATGGGGCTGTGCTCTCCTTAGAGAGAGAGAGAGAGATGACTGGTGGTGGTTTAACCTGACGGTCTATGTGTAAACAAAATTGACCCTCATGTCTTATTTAAATCTTTATCCTCTCACCTTAAATATATGCCCCCTAGTCTTGAAATCCCCCACCATAGGGAAAAGAGGCCTGCTACTGACCTTATCTATACCCCTCAGGCAAAGGGGGAGGTTGAGAAGGTGGGACCTCCATGGTAACCTCAGCCTGTGTGGGGATCGAACCCACGCTGTAGGCATCACTCCGCATTGCAAACCAACCGTCCAGCCAGCTTTAGTCCAGTAACTTTATCACGAATGCCACAGTCTCACCTTCTCTAGAGTGGCGATAGGGCTGTCGCTGCATGGTTTCCTTTGGCTAAACTTCAGTGAATTGTTAAGTTCAATGTTTCAATGAAGAAGGTTATCTAAGATCACAAAGAAACCTTGATTGGTTGGGTCAATGGGCTGAGGAGTGGCAGATGGAGTTTAATTTGGACAAATGTGTGGTATTGCATTTTGGTAAAACAAACAAGGGCAGGCCTTATACAATTAATGGTAGGGTGTTGGGTAGTGCTGTAGAATAGAGGGACATAGGGATGCAGGTACGTAATTCTTTGAAGTCTGCATCACATGTTGATAGGTAGTTAAGAAGGTGTTTAGCACCTTTGCTTTCATTGCTCACACCTTTGAGTATAGGAGTTGGGCCGTCATATTGAAGTTGTACAGAACACTGGTGAGGCCTCTTCTGGAATACTGTGTCCAGTTCTGGTCACCCTGTTACAGGGAGGATGTTACCAGGCTGGAGAAGGTTCAGAAAAGATTTACCAGGATGTTGCCAGGTGTGGAAGGTTTGAGTTATAGGGAGAGGCTAGATAGATTGGCATTTCTTTTCTCTGGAGCATGGGGAGATAGAGGGCTGACCTTATAGAGGTTTATAAAATCATGAAGAAGGGTATAAGGTGAATGGCAGATGACTTTTCCTTGTGCCAGGGTGTGACTATGGGGCATATTTTTAAGGTGAGAGCAGAGAGATTTAAAAAAGACTTAAGTGCAACATTTTTACACAGAGGGTGGTTCGGATGTGGAATGTACTTCCAGAGGAAGCGATGGATATGGGTACAGTTACAATGTTTAATAGATCTTTGGAAAAGTACATGAAAAGGAAATGTTTGGAGAGATATGGATCTATTGCAGCCAGGTGGGGATAGTTTAGTTTGGGATTAGAGTTGGCATGGGCTAGTTGGACCGAAGAGTGTGCTGTATGACTCTCCGATTTTAGGTCAAGGATCCATTGCTGAGACACTTGGTAATGTAGTGTTCTCCTGCCTATTCAGAAAAAGAGCTGCTGTGCAGTGAGAGATTGTTGGTGGGATATAAGTGTCTCCCAGCTCTCAATGGAAATGGACCATAGATAGAGACATTAGTTCCTGCTTTTTTAAAATTCTGCGTTACAGTGTGTTTAGACTGAGTGTTTTCACCTTCATTCTCTGTTGATTAAAAAGAACTCAAATCTTGCTGTCAGAAAAGTGTTTAATAATTTAAATGTAACACTTCTTAGAGGAGTTTCGAGCTCAGAGTTTGAGCTCTGTGAAAGATCTCTGCAGAGATCTGTCAGTTGGAATAATTCTGGCTAATGTTTTGAAGTCAGTATGATTTTACTTTTTTCTTGTTTAGGAATGTTGATTTATGGCTGTTCCATTTTCTTTGCAATGTCGATGAAGTGAGTTCAGGAAATACAAAAGATCAGATCTTGCACATCGGTTTATTGTGGGAGTTCTCCAACAGCACCACTATACCATTCCCTCATCTCATGAACTCCACTCTTACAATGCTTTCTAATCGACCTGTTCAGAGGTGAGACATTTCTGGAGCATGTGGGTCTTGAACGCTGGCCTTGTGGCTGAGAGGTAGGGACACTACCACTGCACCATAACGATTCCCACCAGAACTCCATTCTTAAATACAAATGTCTAATGAACATCACTTATTCTCGAGCAACTCTGGGGCTGAACTTTACAGGGATCTGCATTTCTAACCATGATCATCCAGACAGCCACACCCAGAATGATTTTTCCTGTTTTATTTCCCTGCAAGGTTCCCTTGTTTTTGCTGTGTGGGACACCTGAGGCATAATCCTGAGCACTTTGATCATGAAAGGCAGTACGACTCCGAGACACCCTCCCGTGGCATGGGCACAGAACTGGGAGGTTTGCCCACTCCATGTGAAAAGAGACACACACACACACACACAAAGCTAAAATGTAGAGTGAGACTGGGAAAAGAAGATCCTGCCAGCCTGCACTCTAATTGGGCAGTCAATTTGCCGGAGTCCTTGTATAAATCTTGATTGCATTTGTCTCTGTGCGTAGTCACTGGGGGACACTGAAACTAATTGAATAGCTGTCAGGACAAATGAAATAGCTGTGAAAAATGGTCCCCGCATAATTCAATTGTTCCCACCAAACCTTTTCACTCCAGGAAAATTCCTCCTTGGAAACAGGTTTGTGCTTTTTCATATTCCACAACTGTTTAAACCTTGCAGTATCCTTACTCGGTTACTCAGATGTATTAAACTCCTGCTCATTACTCTGTTTAATTTAGACTCAATAACATTTGTTTGAATCACATGAAATCGATGTTTCTACTAAATGTCCTAATTTACTTTTTCTTTTACTGTTGAGCCCTGTTTGAGATTGGTTTCACATCTTGCACCCTCTGTCGACTTTAGCTCATTCAAACATCTGCTACTCATACCGTAACTTGCATGAAGTCACAGGGTCATACAACACAGAAACAGACCCTTCGGTCTAACTTATCCATGTTGACCAGGTATCCTCAACTGAACTATTCCCATTTACCTGCTTTTGGTCCATATCCCTCTAAACCTATAATATTTATGTACCTGTCCAAATGTCTTTTAAATGTTATAATTGTACCAGCCTCTACCACTTCCTTTGGCAGTTCATTCTACATCCGCACCAACCTCTGTGTGAAAAAGTTGCCCTTCCGATCCGTTTTAAATCTTTTCCCTCTCACCTTAAACCGAAGCTCTCTTGTTTTGGACTCCCCTCCCCTGAGGAAAAGACCTTGGCTATTCACCCTATTCATGCCCCTCGTGATTTTATAAACCTCCATAAGGTCATCCCTCAGACTCTGACACTCCAGGGAAAAGGTCCCAGCTTATTTGGCCACTTCTCATAATTCAAGCCCTCTAGTTCTGGCAAAGTCCTTGTAAATCTTTTTACTGGACCCTTTCTAGTTTACCATCATCCTTCCTATAGCAAGGTGAGCAGAACTGTACATGAAATTAGTCTCACCAAAGCCTTGTACAGCCGCAACATGACATACCAACTCCTCTACTCAATGCTCTGACTGATGAAGGCAAGTCAATCCCCCTCTGTACTCTCTCACCTGCCTTAGCTCACAATATCCCAAGTTTAAAACTCTTTCATAGCCTTAGCTTTTCTGACCACCTCTAGCCTCGCTACCAACCCTCTGCAATTTCTGCCTCCCTTTTGAGTTTGACCACAATCGCCTCTGCACTAGTGGTAGTTTGCTGAGCACCCACCACCCTACACTCTTGAATTCCCTCCCTAAACCTCTCCACCCCTCTTCAGCCTCAGGAATCTCCTTAAAATCCATCTCTTTGATCAACTTCTTAGTCACACCCCATCCCACCTGCTATTTCCACTTTTAGTTCTGCACTGCCATTTTCTGCATGTTTACAGTTCTACAAAGAAAATGTGTCCTTCTTGTTTAAAGAAGTTTATCATTCTCAGTGTTGAAATAGTGAGCCACCCTTTGAGGGAGAAGGTATTTTAGATTTGTATAGCACCTTGTGTTGGAGAAAGCTGTCGGGTTTCAGTGCTGAGGCTCAGCTCTGAAATAAGAAAAATGGGCAAATATGGACTGATTAGAAGTGTACAAGGTTTAGTCCAGTGGGCAAGTGAAGCCATTGGATTTCGACCTATAAATGATGTATGCTCTATTCCAAAATCAGGTTGGCGTGTGTCTCTCTTGGAATTGGCAGTGTGTGCTGGCTGCCTTCACCCTTCTCGGTGGGAGAGGTTAAATGTTGTGAGGTGATGTTGAAGATACCTTGCTTCGTGACTGCTGTGCATCTTGAAGATGGTACACACTGCTGCTTTAGAGTGTCGGTGCCGGAGGCTGGGAATGGTGCTTGCTATCCTGCTATCGGAAGGATGTTGTGAAACTTGAAAGGGTTCAGAATAGGTTTACAAG
This sequence comes from Chiloscyllium plagiosum, assembly GCF_004010195.1. NCBI lineage: Eukaryota > Metazoa > Chordata > Chondrichthyes > Orectolobiformes > Hemiscylliidae > Chiloscyllium > Chiloscyllium plagiosum. The sequence continues at coordinate 14,815,683 of NC_057749.1, forward strand.
AATATTTCCGGGCATGGAACTCCAGGGAGAGGCTGAATAGGCTGGGGCTGTTTTCCCCTGGAGTGTTAGAGGCTGAAGGGTGACCTGATAGAGGCTTATGAATTCATGAGGGGCATGGATAGGATAAATAGTCAAAGTCTTTTCCCAGGAGTCTAGAACTAGAGGGCATGGGTTCAGGGTGAGAGGGGAAAGATATAAGAAGGGACGTAAGGGGCAACTTATTCATGGAGGCAGTGGTGTATGGAATGAGCTGCCAGGGGAAGTGGCAGAGGGTGGTACAAATACAGCATTTAAAAGGCATCTGGATGGTTATATGAATAGGAAGGGTTTAGAGGGATGTGGGCCAAATGCTGGCAAATGGGACTAGATTAATTTAGGATATCAGGTCAGCATAGACGAGTTGGACCGAAAGGCTTGTTTCCGTGCTGTACAGCTCGACAACTCTAGTCAGTTATGTTCTCTTCACATTATAAACCGAGCCACATGTGCTTCTCGCTCAAATTAGCAGAACTTGCAATGTAGGCACCGAATGTCAGGTTTGGAGCTGTCACCCTCACTGATTGGCAGGACCTGATACCAGCTGCCTGAAATCCCTCCTGAGCTGATAGTTCCGGGCACCTGTCTGAATAATGCTCCATGCCAAGCACAGCTTACACATGGGGTATCTTTTACATTTATTCTGAGCAGAGCAATTAATCTGTTTGAGTGATTGTGCTGGAGAATAGAGTGGTGCACATCGCAATGTTTAACTTGCTCGTAATTAGGGTGAAGGATTGTTGAAATTAGGAATGTAAAGAAAGCTAATTGGTCAGGTAAGGTCTGCGATTATTTCTGTTGTGCTCAGAGAGTGTTTCCTGAAAGAGCGTTGGTGAAATATGAAAATTGTTTTCTCTTCAGTCACTTGTTCCTTTCATCTGTTCAGGAGGATGATTCATGTCGGGTTCTGGCTTTAACATGTTACTGCGACAGAGATTTCCTATGAACATTGGCACATTCCCAGGGATACCCTGTAATGCCATAAGATGTAGGAGTGGAGGTAGGCCATTCGGCCCATCAGGTCTGCTCTGTTATTCAATGAGATCATGGCTGACCTGACAATCCTCAACTTCACTTTTCTACCTTATCCCCATAACCTTTGACTCCACTTACTGATTAAAACTTTGTCTAATCTCAGCCTTGAGTATATTAAGAACCCAGCCATGATGGCACTGTTTGGTAATGAGTTCACAGGTAATTCCTCCTCAACTCTGTTTATGAGCCACCCCATACTCTGAGATCATGCCCTTTGTTCCTAATCTCTCTGTAGATCCTGTAAGTATTAATGCAGTCCTGTGAACCTCCTGGGACAATTGGTACAGCCTTGGGAACCAATACCATGGACTTTGCAAATGCTGGTGTTCCAAGAGACTTGGGTGTACTTGCATGAGAGAAACGCGGATACAACAAGCAATTAGGAAAGTGTACAGCACGTTGGCATTTGACACAAGGAGCTTGAAATATAAGAATGAGGAAGTCATGCCATGATAGTACAGAGCTGTCATGAGATCAAAACTGGAGCACAGATTTTGTCTCTGTATTTGAAGATATGTCTGTCTGGGATACAGCAAAGGGTAGCTGGATCCGTCTCTGTGATGAGATGCTAAATAAATTGGAGACAGAACTCAGAAAAATGTGAGGTGATTGAATTGCAATGTACAAAGTTCTAAGGGGGTTGGAGAGTGAGAGATTGAGCTTTGTTGGCTGGGATATGAGCAGACTCTCCAGAACAGGGGCTGTGCACTGAGGACTGAGATGAGGAGAAATGACTTCACTCCAAGGCTTGTGAATCTCAGGGATTTTCTACCCCACTGAGATGCATTCCATCATGTGTTCTCCCTGTGTCCTAGAGGTCAGCAGAACCTGAAAAAAAAGGCCCTTCGGCCCATCAATTCTGTGACAATCAAAAAACACCAACTAATGATTGTAATCCCCTTTTCCAGCACTTGAATCTTCATTGTTAATTAAAATTTAAGGCTGGGATCAACAGATTGTTTAGCATTGAGGGATATGGGAAGAGGGCAGAAATGTGGAATTGAAGCCTACAATCAGCCCAGATCACTATTGAATGGGAGCAGCAGGCACAATGGGCTGAATGGTCTACATTTCCTGTTTCTGATGTTGAAATCTTCTAATGCAGTTGCTGATTCATTCCAGGGAGCACTTGCTTTAATACCGGTGCATTCCTGAGGTGCTCTTGTAAATTATTGGTGCACTCCTTGGGTATTCCCAGCTAACGCAACACATTCTGACTCAGTTTCAAGGGACTTCCAATGGATATTGCCACTCTTCAAGGAAACCTCAGCATTTCCTGTTATATTTCTGGGAAATCCCCTTTAAATACAGATCCTTTCCTACAGAGCCACTCCTGTGAATGTTGATACACTGCTGGCAGGGGTGGCACTGCCAGTGATCCAAAGGACTAGATCGATAGATGCTTTTCTAATTGCCATTGCTGGTGGCAGTAAATGAAGAGATAGAATTGAGTCTCTGGCACATTAATAGCGTTGGTGTAAGTGAATTCTTTCCCATTGCGGAATTGACTGAACAAACCCATTGGTGTCAATTTACACTCAAATATTGACCCGTTACATGGTCAAAAATAGATTAAGCACAAAGTAAAGTACTTCAAATTACAGTTAGACACTTCATTTGAATTAACTGTGGCATTTATGATAAAGTAATGGAATGCTGTGGTGTAAGTGGGAATTCTATAATGTGGCAGCTACTTTAATGTTGTAGCAACGAAAGAAGACAGATTGTCGAAAGAGTGTAAATTTGCAGGTATATCGACTCTGCCACATTCAGCTCATGTGAGAGCTCTCCACATCACTGCTTTTAAGGAGTCTGATCTTCAACTTGTACCAACTACCTTGGGAATTCCCACCATCTTTCCTTTCTCGTGCTCTGAGGAAGAGATGCAATGGAGGTCAGTGTATCCCATAATTCACAGCAGAGCTGAAAGCCTCCCATTAAGACAACAGCCCCGGAGAGGTCTCCAACATTATTTATATTCTGATGGGATAAGCTCCAATCCATTGCTGCTTCTTGCCCTTGAGGTAGTGAGAAACATGCACAAATCCTGTGGACAGGAAGGGATGAGAGAGAGACAGAGAGAAGAGGAAAGACTGAGAGGTTCTTGAATGTGATTGCTTAACCATCTGTACATTACTAGATAAGTCACAAGTAGTCTCCTGGTGGGAACTGGTTACCATGTGGTTGTGATATCTCCTGTGGTTGAATAGCCATCCATTGCCCATAATCAAAAAGTCAATGCCAGGACTAGCATATGAGTGTGTAGAGGGCTGTACCCCAAACAGAGAGCAGCTCTTCATGAAGCGGGCAAAAAAGATTTGGGTATCAACCTATTAGTGATGTGATTTATGGTATTTTCTGCATTTCTACTGTCCTCTGCTAATTGTACATAGGAAGGGTTATTAATAACCTACATTACCATGGCATAAAGGTTATGTTTGGATGATGAATTGTGTGTGCAAATGCACTGTATTAATGATTGTATCAGGTAAAAACCCTAGGGCACAATTGAAGCAATAACGTGCTGCATTCTAAAAGCACATGGTCTAAATGTAACTTTAAAGTTTAATTATGCAGGCTGCAGTGTTAAAGGCCATTCAGGTTTGATATATGGAAGCCATAATGAATGACCTTCTTCTCTACTTCTGGAAGGTGAGGCTTACAGCTAATTAATGAGGGAGCAAACTGCTCTGAGCTCAAATTGGTTCTGTTTTCCCTTGAGCAGCTTTCAGCCTGTTTGATTACTCACTGTCACATGGTTACAGGAAAAAGCAGCCTCTCGTCCCATTCCCCAGCTCCAGCCTCCAACACGTCTCCACCACGCCATTATTTATCTTCTCGAGTCCAACTCTGAGGGAATCATGCTGCTGTTTCTCTTCTCGTCCCTTTGGTGAATTCTCGTTGTTTCACTTCCCACTGTTCCACCACCACATGCTCCCCATGTATCAGAGAGTTATTGAGGTCTACAGCACAGAAAAAGGCCCTTTGGCCCATTGTTTCTGTGCCAGTCAAAAACACTCACCTCAATATCGTAAGCTTATTTTCCAGCACTTGGCCCATAGCCTTGTATGCCTTGGCATCGCAAAACCTGACTGTAGCGACAAGAAGAGAGCACTCTGGAGGGACTCTGGGGAGGTGGGTGAGGTTACCAGAGTTCCTGCAGGTGTCGGAGTCACATGTAGAGGCAGCAAGTCTTAGTGCCCTCCTCAAGAGGGGTATGCAGTGGAGGGCTGGTGCATCCCAGCCCCGAGGGACCAGGTCTGCAAGTTGTGTTGTGTCAAGGGACCATGTTGCAATCAAGGGATGCAATATGAGAAAGAGAACGAAAGACAGGGGTTCGCAGGGGTAGGTTTCTGGAGCTGAGAAGAGTATGAACAATGCAAGAAGGTGCCCCAGAACCAGGTCTTGGGATACAGGCCGGGCCATTGAAGGCTGAGATGAGAAGTGTCTTCACCCAGAGAGTGGGGAGCCAATGGAACTCTCTGCCGCAGAAACATCGAATGTTTCCAGAGAGAAGATGGCTAGACCTTAGGGTTTAAGGGGTCAAAGAACTACGGAGAAAGCGGAAAAAGGTATTGAGTTGGATGATCAGCCATAGGCTCATAGAGTCGTACAACACAGAAACAGACCCTTGGGTCCAGCCGACCCATACTGACCATAATCCCAAACTAAACTAGTCCCACGTGGCTGCTCCTGGCCCTATCCCTCCAAACCTTTCCTATTCATGAATTTATCCAGATGTCTTTTAAACATTATAATTGTATCCACATCCACCACTTCCTCAGGAAGCTCATTCCACTCTCTGTGTTAAAAAATATTGGCCCTCATATCTTTTTAAATCCCTCTGCCATCGTCATATTGAATAGTAGAGTAGACTTGAAGGGCTGAATGGCCTATTCCTGCTATAATCTATGTTTGCGATTTGGAATTGTTTGGTTAGAGCCTTTTGGTTATCTAAGGTCCCGATCTGTATTTTTAAGAATTCCTTCATGGAATGTTGGTGTCTCATCACAGCAGAATGGTGAAGAGGCTTGAGGACCTGGGGTACTCCCTCACCTAACCCTGATGTTCTAAAACCGACCGTCTCCCTCTAATTAGAACCTGCCAAATGGTTAGGTGTTTTCATAGTTTGTTAACACTCTGTCCTGATGTCACGCAGAGATACGCCGGAGAGGGTCCAAGGATGTATCCAGCAGACCGCTGCCACTATACGACACACCGTACGAGCCCATGGAGAACGGCGGAGAGTCCGACACGGAGAAGCCAGTCTCCCATCGCCTCCGAGAGAGTCGTCTCCCAGAGGACGATGAGCGGCCGCCAGGAGAATACGACCAGCCCTGGGAATGGAAGAAGGATCGAATCTCCAAAGCATTTGCAGGTAACATTCCACCATGTTTCCCAAAGTCACAACAAGATTCTCACTTAGTCCTGACTGGATACCAACCTCGGGAGGGAATAGTTCACCCTGGGGTGGCATGGTAGCTCAGTGGTTAGCACTGCTGCCTGGGACCTGGGTTCGATTCCACCCTTGGGTGACTGTCCATGTGGAGTTGTACATTCTCCCTGTGTCTTATGCGGGTTTCCTCCAGGTGCTCTGATTTCCACCAACAATCCAAAGACGTGCAGGTCAGGTGAATTGGCCACGCTAAATTGGGCAAAGTGTTGAGGGATGTGTAGGTTAGGTGCATTAATCAGGGGTAAATGTAGAATAATAGTTTAAGGGAAGGGATCTAGGTGGGTTATTCTTTGGAGGGTCAGTGTGGGCTTGTTGGGCTGAAGGGCCTATTTCCACACTGTAGGGATTCTAGGAACTCTGGGCCCTTTGTCTCCTTTCTCCACTGCCCGGCTGGTATATTCTTCAGTGTAACTCCTCCAAGGTGATACCAACACTCTCACAGACTATCGGTAATGGGGAGACTGACCTCCCAGGCCAGAGAGCTCCAGTGAGAGGTCACTCTGCAATGTGAGCCATGATGTGTGGGGAGTGTAAGGTGCTGAGCGAGGAATGGGTGACTTTAGGACGATGGTTCCCAAATATTTTCAGTATTGGGGGATTTCCTGAGTCTGTTGTAGACTGTTTGGTAGGGATTAATTGCTGTGATTCATCAATAACTCCCATTATCATTGTATCAGGATGAGGGAGGATGAACTCAACACTGTTCCCTGTTCCTATTGTTTCCCTTTTTCCTGGAATTCTATCCATGGACCTGTTGAATTATTACAGCTTTGTCCTTTACTGTTCACTGTGTTCATCCAACGACAAAACCAGTGGCAGAGCTGCTAGTGATTAATTAGAAAGGGAGTGGGAGGGAGTCAGAGATGGAGACGGTGACAGAGACGGAGAGAACAGAGCGAAGGAGGCGTGGGAGGGAGGGCGAGAGAGAGACAGACAGAGTAAAGAGGAGTGGGAGGGAGAGAGAGACTGAGGGTGGAGTGGGAGGGAGAGAGAGAGAAACAGGAAAAAAAGAGCTAGGGAGAGACCGAGTGGGAGGGAGAGAGTTGGGCAGAGTGATGAAGGAGTGGGAGGGAAAGAGAGATAGAGAGATTGAGGGCGTTCAGACGGAGAGGGAGGGGTAAGGAGAGAGGAGGGTAGAGAGGTCACTGACTCACAGGGGTCAGAGAGAGTGACTTTATGGGACTGCTCAGCAGTTGAGGAGGATATTCCAGGCTGTTTGCAGCTGGTATGTGCTTTTGCCGTGTTTCAGAGACAGCCGCATTGAGTCTCCTGATTTTCTCTGGAGCTGGAAGGTTGGCCATCTTGAGTCGAGGCCAGAGATGATCAGCGTGAAGCTGGTGGTTAAACTGGAGCCAATTGTGCTGGCTGTCTCATGCTGGTGTAGGAGCTGAACAAACAAGTAATTTAAATAATGAAGGGGCCCCACATGGAGGTCATCGTCTGCAGTGAGTCATTCGATTAGAAAGTAACTGGTGACACCAGGGCCAGATTTAGGTCTGATTGATGGTCTGTGTTAATCATCATCTGGTAAACAGGGAAGTGAGTACATGTCACAGAGTCTCCCTGTGATTACCAGCAGAGACGGAGGGTGGGGAGGGTGGAGGACAAGGCTGGAGAGAGGAAAGGGAGAGAAGCTGGAGGGAGACAGAAAGAGTTGGTGCGAGGGAGTGGGGAGAACAGAGACAGGAAAGGAAGAGGTTGCGAGGTGGGGCGGGGAATGAACAGTTGGCATTTTCTCTTGGCTTTGAAATATCCCAAAGCATTTCACAAGGTGTGGTCATTGCTTCATCAGAACAGCTATCTGTGCAGAGTGAGATCCCAGAGAGATGAGCTGAATGAACACTTGCACTGTGTTTTGGTGACCTTAGTTGAGGAAGACTTTGAGAGCCTTACTCCTCTTTGAGTCACATGTCGGAGCTGTGATGTTCCCCCCCCCCCCTTCCTTCTCGAGTTTGCTGTGACTCCTCTTTAGAATCGATGGAGTCAACTCTGCCATTCTCCCTTCTTTCCTTCAAACACCAGCTTTGCTGAATACCTCCATATCTGCACGGGAGACTGGGGAAGGACAGCTTTCCACCCTGCCTCTGAGTGTCTGGCTGCAAAAGAATGTTTCAAATCTTCCTTTTAGAATCACTGATAGATGAGGAAGGAGTTGACCTTCATTTAATGGAGGAGGTGAAAAGATCCTTTGGAAAGTATCAATGCTGTTTTCTACTTGTTTATTCTGACCAATTGTTTATTCTGAAATCTGTGGTGTCAAATGTGAACAGTTGCAGCTCACAATCTTGCCTCGTCTTTTGCCCTTTGGGAGTGGATTAGCTCAGACGTTTGGGTGATGGGTTTGTGATGCAGAGCGATACCAACAGCAGGGGTTCTTGCACGGCCTGAGGTGACCGTGAAGGACTCTCCGTCTCCATCTCTCCCCTCACCTGAGGCGTGGTGACCCTCAGGTAAAACCGCCACCAGACGTCTCTCACTAATTGGAGAGCAGCCCCAAGGTCTGGTCAGACTGTGGTGCCTCTTCATTGCCTTTTATTCCAGTCCCTTTCATGGGATGCGTGGGTGTCCCTGACAAGACAGCAGATGTTGCCTGTCCCCAATTGGCCTTGAACTGAGTGGACCCAAATCAGAGGGCAGGTAAGAGTCAACCGCATTTGCTGGGGGTCTGGACTTACATGTGAGGTCAGACCGGGTGAAGGTGGCAGATTTCCTTCCCTGAAGGGTTTCAGGGAACATGATGAGTGTTTACAATGCTCGATGATTGTTGTTGTCATTGTCATCACTGAGATGGCCAAATGTCATTGGCAGAGTCTGGATCCCAGCGGCTGCTGTGGTGAGAGCCGAACCCTTATCCCCAGACCGTTTATCAGGGCCTCTGGAATACTGTGAGTGACAATTCCAATACACCGTAGACTTCCATAAGTTTCCATCTTCCTGCATACCCACTTTGGAACATTGTCTTGAACCCATTGTTGACGAGGGTTTAACATTTTCAGTGTGTTTCGTTGCTCAAATTCCTTTCCCAGGACTTTGACTCTGTCCAGACTGAGATTCATCCCAAGCTTGGGATGTAGTTCCAGGGATTGTCCAGACCAGGTTAGCCGGTTTGGAGCTGGCAATCCCGACACGTGTCAAGGTGGTGCTGGAAAAGCCCAGCAGGTCAGGCAGCGTCCGAGCAGCAGGAGAGTCAACATTTTGGGTATGAGCCCTTCATCAGGAATTCCTGATGGAGGGCCCATGCTGGAAACATCGAGTCTCCTGCTCCTCGGATGCTGCCTGACCTACTGTGCTTTTCCAGCACTACACTCTCGACTCTGATCTTCAGTCCTCACTGTTCTCCCAACCTTGACACATGGCCTTGGGCGTTAGGAGTGGGAGGAAACCAGTCAGATTTCCCCTTGTTAATGTTTGTCCAACACAGTCCACCTCTTCCTCCATTGCTCCAGTGAAAGAAACACCAGAACAATTTCAGGGTTGAGAAATGGATGGATTGGAGGTGCTGGGGGTTATCTTTGGAGCAGGGGAGATTGAGAGGAGATTTGACTGAAGTGTTTGATTCTAGAGGCACCTGGAGTGTGTGGATGAGTGGAAACTGTTCCCATTGGTGGAAGGAATGAGAGAGCTCAGATGTAAGGTAAATGATGAAAACAACAATGGAGATCGGAGGAAGGGAGTGTGCAGCGAGCGTCAAGGATCTGAAAAGCACTTCCCAACAATGGAAAGGGGAGGCAGGTTCAATCGAAGCTTTCAGGAATGAGCTGGATAATATTCTAGGGAAGAATGGGCAGGGTAATTGCTCATTGGGAGAGCAGGCACAGGCATGATGGGTGGAAAGGCCTGCCCTTACATTGTAACAATTCCGTGTGCTAGCTTGTTGATGTTCCCTGTCAGGGTTTGAGCGTAGTTCTGGTTGTTTGTGGGCTATGTGGGAATCAGTGGAGGAACCGCTCTGTCTGCAGCAAGTAACTGCCTTCAGGACAACGCGGACCAGAAAATGAGATTGCACCAGCTGCCAGCTTAATCTGAGCTCAATTTATTAACAACGCCATCAGTGTTTCCCCTCAATGTCTGCAAGCAGCGCCAAACAATTCGGGATGAAATATGCTGTTAAAAATTTGAGAAATGATTGTGCATCTACAGATTAGTAAGCCCTCGCACTCTGACTCATGTCGTTGGAGTCTGTTTCCTGGAATGAGAAAACAGGATCAGAAGTGTGAAAACTGTTCCAGTTTTAAAAATGCTTCCCATTCCTTTTATTGCTGGAAACTGCACCTCAGATGCTGTGAGTCACTGGGAAGTTCAGGCCGTGTGGGGTGGTGGATGGTGCACGCTCACTCTCACCTCTTGTCCTGAACCTCTGTCATTTCAAACCCACATTTCCCAAAGTACCGGGTGCAGGCAGAAGCTCCAGGTGCAGCACCAAATGCTGACCTGTTGGAGGTGCTGTCTTTCAGGTGAGATACCATTGCCAGGCACCACACCCCCTCTGATCATCCTGTCTGTGAGCTCAGTCCAATAGCACGCTCTACTAAAGATGGGCAATTCTTTGGCTGGTTACGGGGAGAAAGCGGGAGAATGGTGTTGAATGGCAGAGCAGATTCGATGGGACAAATGGCCTAACTTCTGCTCCGACGTCTTATCGTCCTAAATCTACTCCTGTCTTATTTTGCGACGATGCCCCTAGTTCTACTTTCACCCGCCAGTGGAAACGACCTCCCTGCTTCTGCCTTAGGGAAGGGAGTGCCACTTCTTCGGAAGACATGCCTATATTTCAGAAACGGGTGTGGACCTGAAGTGTACGCCACAGCTCTCCGACCCCACCTCCAAACCTCCGCAGCACTTTGTCAAAGCTGAAGGCAAGTTCTTCCTGAGGGTCCTTGCTCCTGTTTATTTTCACTTACAATCCTGCACCAAAAAGAAACACACCCTCTGGTGGTGGTTTTCACGTTGCTCTCTGTGGGATCTTGCTGTGCACATATTGTCTGCTACAATTTCGCTCTTTCTGACCACGCTTCAAAAGCAAAAGGGGTTGTTTGGTCATAAAGCTCTTTGGTGTGTCCTGAGGGTTTTATATAAATGCAAGTTGTTCTGCCCTCTTCTTGGAGAGCAGTTTCTAACCATGGCCTGGCCTTTGACCCCTTAACTCAATCCAGAGTTGGTTGGGGAGCTCCCTGTGTAAACTAGAAACACTGTCTCTGAGGGTCACTCATTAAAAGCTGATTTATTTATGATGGGAATGAGGCTCGAGTGTTATTTATTGTGGAGTCTCTTCACAGTTGGCAGCTGCTTCCTTCGGTCACCTGTCACGTTAATTAGTTGGGAAGATGTATCAGAGTTGGGCAGGAAGGGACTGAGCGGGGTCAGGGGTCCTTCCAGACTGGCGTTCGCTTTGGGCAAGGTCCCTGACTCAGCCACAAACTGCAGTGATTAATGTGAGTCCCTGGGTAGGTATGGGACAGAGAGGGGAGTGCCAACTGACGGTTCTGATTTCTCTCTCTCTCTCTGTCCTCTCCCCCTTCCCCGGCCCTTCCCTGGAGTTTCATAGAGAAACACTTCAGTAGGGGAGGGGCTGGTGTGGTCCGCTGCAGATCAGGGCCATCCTCTAGACACACACACACTCAGTTGAAATCGTGATGCTCCCTGGTGTACATTTTTGCACTCTTCCCCCCCCCCCCCCCCCCCCCCCCCCCCAACTATTTTATTCCCTCACTCTCTCACACACTGTACTGTCTCACTCTTGCTCACGTTTCATTTCTTTCACTTGTGCTGTCTCTCACTCTCTTACTCATGTACTCTTCCTCTTGCTGACTCTCTGTCTCATGCGATCTCACTCTCACTCTCTTTTTTGTTCACGCTGTCCCTCTCAGGCACTCTCACCTTCTTTCCCTCTCACCGTCTCTCTCTCTCTCGCACATAGAACATAGAAGAATACAGCGCAGTACAGGCCCTTCGGCCCTCGATGTTGCGCCGATCCAAGCCCACCTAACCTACACTAGCCCACTATCCTCCATATGCCTATCCAATGCCCGCTTAAATGCCCATAATGAGGGAGAGTCCACCACTGCTACTGGCAGGGCATTCCATGAACTCACGACTCGCTGAGTAAAGAACCTACCCCTAACATCTGTCCTATACCTACCAACCCTTAAT
>NC_057749.1:14829235-14830299 GCF_004010195.1 Chiloscyllium plagiosum
CTCTCAGTCGCCCCAATTGAACCTTCACGTCTCATCTTTACATAGGCCGCCCTCTTCCATTTAACAAGGGATTCCAATTCCTTATTAAACCACGGCTCCCTCACACGACCCTTTCCTCCCTGCCTGACAGGTACATACTTATCAAGGACACTCAATAGTTGCTCCTTGAACAAGCTCCACATATCAATTACGCCCTTGCCTTGAAGCTTACTTTTCCAAGCCACGCATCCTAAGTCATGCCTCACCGCATCATAATTTCCCTGCCCCCAGCTATAACTCTTGCCCTGTAGTGCACACTTATCCCTCTCCATCACTAGAGTAAAAGTCACCGAATTGTGGTCACTGTCCCCAACATGCTCTGTCACTCATGCTGTCTTCCTTGCACTCTGTCTCGCCCACACTCCTGTTCCTAGATAATAATTATGGTCTTGTGCTGCTGAAGTGTATTTACAGAGTCTGCTGAGGTTGGGACACAGACACTGTCATCGCCATCACCCCTCATTCCCTCACTCGCTCCCTCCCTCTCTTGCTCCCATGGGAACTGGGATCCTGACTAACTTTTCCTGCTATTTCATCTTCAGTGCACTCAATGTCAGGGTCTGTTCCGATATTTCGGTCCTGATCACGGAGTTGAGCTGAGGCCCTCTGGCCCCGTCTGGCTCAGGTCTGTATCAGAATCTCCCAAAGTGTGTTCTGATCAATGTGACACGTTTGAGCGGTAGTTGCTGAGGGATTACTTTATTTGGTGGGTGATCACAATCACAGTAGATTTTGTGATTTAGTAAATGAGCTGATTTGAGTTACCTATTCCTTAGAAAATCAATAATAATTATTCCTCTTCATAGAAATATTTCAAATTTATGATGACCAAATTAGTTTCAGAGAATGTACAGTGATGGCGGTGCGTGTACAGTGATGGCGGTGGGTGTACAGTGATGGCGGTGGGTGTACAGTGATGGCGGTGCGTGCACAGTGATGGCGGTGCGTGCACAGTGATGGCGGTGGGTGTACAGTGATGGCAGTGGGTGTACAGTGATGGCGGTGGGTGTACAGTGATGGCGGTG
>NC_057749.1:14831327-14851201 GCF_004010195.1 Chiloscyllium plagiosum
TGGGTGTACAGTGATGGCGGTGGGTGTTCAGTGATGGCGGTGGGTGTTCAGTGATGGCGGTGGGTGTTCAGTGATGGCGGTGGGTGTTCAGTGATGGCGGTGGGTGTTCAGTGATGGCGGTGTGTGTACAGTGATGGCGGTGCGTGTACAGTGATGGCGGTGCGTGTACAGTGATGGCGGTGCGTGTACAGTGGTGGCGCTGGGTGTACAGTGATGGCGGTGCGTGTACAGTGGTGGCGCTGGGTGTACAGTGATGGCGCTGGGTGTACAGTGATGGCGGTGCGTGTACAGTGATGGCGGTGCGTGTACAGTGATGGCGATGCGTGTACAGTGGTGGCGGTGCGTGTACAGTGGTGGCGCTGCGTGTACAGTGATGGCGGTGCGTGTACAGTGGCGGTGCGTGTACAGTGATGGCGGTGCGTGTACAGTGATGGCGCTGTGTGTACAGTGATGGCGCTGTGTGTACAGTGATGGCGGTGCGTGTACAGTGATGGCGCTGTGTGTACAGTGATGGCGCTGTGTGTACAGTGATGGCGCTGTGTGTACAGTGATGGCGGTGCGTGTACAGTGATGACGGTGCGTGTACAGTGATGGCGGTGCGTGTACAGTGATGGCGGTGCGTGTACAGTGGTGGCGGTGCGTGTACAGTGATGGCGATGCGTGTACAGTGGTGGCGGTGCGTGTACAGTGGTGGCGCTGTGTGTACAGTGGTGGCGCTGTGTGTACAGTGATGGCGCTGTGTGTACAGTGATGGCGGTGGGTGTACAGTGATGGCGGTGGGTGTTCAGTGATGGCGGTGGGTGTACAGTGACGGCGCTGTGTGTACAGTGACGGCGGTGGGTGTTCAGTGACGGCGGTGGGTGTTCAGTGATGGCGGTGGGTGTTCAGTGATGGCGGTGGGTGTACAGTGATGGCGGTGCGTGTACAGTGGTGGCGCTGGGTGTACAGTGATGGCGCTGGGTGTACAGTGATGGCGCTGTGTGTACAGTGATGGCGCTGTGTGTACAGTGATGGCGCTGTGTGTACAGTGATGGCGCTGTGTGTTCAGTGATGGCGCTGTGTGTACAGTGATGGCGCTGCGTGTACAGTGACGGCGGTGGGTGTTCAGTGACGGCGGTGGGTGTTCAGTGATGGCGGTGGGTGTTCAGTGATGGCGGTGGGTGTTCAGTGATGGCGCTGTGTGTACAGTGATGGCGCTGCGTGTACAGTGACGGCGCTGTGTGTACAGTGATGGCGCTGTGTGTACAGTGATGGCGCTGTGTGTACAGTGATGGCGCTGTGTGTACAGTGATGGCGCTGTGTGTACAGTGATGGCGCTGTGTGTACAGTGATGGCGCTGTGTGTACAGTGATGGCGCTGTGTGTACAGTGATGGCGCTGTGTGTACAGTGATGGCGCTGTGTGTACAGTGATGGCGCTGTGTGTACAGTGATGGCGCTGTGTGTACAGTGATGGCGCTGTGTGTACAGTGATGGCGCTGTGTGTACAGTGATGGCGCTGTGTGTACAGTGATGGCGCTGTGTGTACAGTGATGGCGCTGTGTGTACAGTGATGGCGCTGTGTGTACAGTGATGGCGCTGTGTGTACAGTGATGGCGCTGTGTGTACAGTGATGGCGCTGTGTGTACAGTGATGGCGCTGTGTGTACAGTGATGGCGCTGTGTGTACAGTGATGGCGCTGTGTGTACAGTGATGGCGCTGTGTGTACAGTGATGGCGCTGTGTGTACAGTGATGGCGCTGTGTGTACAGTGATGGCGCTGTGTGTACAGTGATGGCGCTGTGTGTACAGTGATGGCGCTGTGTGTACAGTGATGGCGCTGTGTGTACAGTGATGGCGCTGTGTGTACAGTGATGGCGCTGTGTGTACAGTGATGGCGCTGTGTGTACAGTGATGGCGCTGTGTGTACAGTGATGGCGCTGTGTGTACAGTGATGGCGCTGTGTGTACAGTGATGGCGCTGTGTGTACAGTGATGGCGCTGTGTGTACAGTGATGGCGCTGTGTGTACAGTGATGGCGCTGTGTGTACAGTGATGGCGCTGTGTGTACAGTGATGGCGCTGTGTGTACAGTGATGGCGCTGTGTGTACAGTGATGGCGCTGTGTGTACAGTGATGGCGCTGTGTGTACAGTGATGGCGCTGTGTGTACAGTGATGGCGCTGTGTGTACAGTGATGGCGCTGTGTGTACAGTGATGGCGCTGTGTGTACAGTGATGGCGCTGTGTGTACAGTGATGGCGCTGTGTGTACAGTGATGGCGCTGTGTGTACAGTGATGGCGCTGTGTGTACAGTGATGGCGCTGTGTGTACAGTGATGGCGCTGTGTGTACAGTGATGGCGCTGTGTGTACAGTGATGGCGCTGTGTGTACAGTGATGGCGCTGTGTGTACAGTGATGGCGCTGTGTGTACAGTGATGGCGCTGTGTGTACAGTGATGGCGCTGTGTGTACAGTGATGGCGCTGTGTGTACAGTGATGGCGCTGTGTGTACAGTGATGGCGCTGTGTGTACAGTGATGGCGCTGTGTGTACAGTGATGGCGCTGTGTGTACAGTGATGGCGCTGTGTGTACAGTGATGGCGCTGTGTGTACAGTGATGGCGCTGTGTGTACAGTGATGGCGCTGTGTGTACAGTGATGGCGCTGTGTGTACAGTGATGGCGCTGTGTGTACAGTGATGGCGCTGTGTGTACAGTGATGGCGCTGTGTGTACAGTGATGGCGCTGTGTGTACAGTGATGGCGCTGTGTGTACAGTGATGGCGCTGTGTGTACAGTGATGGCGCTGTGTGTACAGTGATGGCGCTGTGTGTACAGTGATGGCGCTGTGTGTACAGTGATGGCGCTGTGTGTACAGTGATGGCGCTGTGTGTACAGTGATGGCGCTGTGTGTACAGTGATGGCGCTGTGTGTACAGTGATGGCGCTGTGTGTACAGTGATGGCGCTGTGTGTACAGTGATGGCGCTGTGTGTACAGTGATGGCGCTGTGTGTACAGTGATGGCGCTGTGTGTACAGTGATGGCGCTGTGTGTACAGTGATGGCGCTGTGTGTACAGTGATGGCGCTGTGTGTACAGTGATGGCGCTGTGTGTACAGTGATGGCGCTGTGTGTACAGTGATGGCGCTGTGTGTACAGTGATGGCGCTGTGTGTACAGTGATGGCGCTGTGTGTACAGTGATGGCGCTGTGTGTACAGTGATGGCGCTGTGTGTACAGTTGCACACATTGTCATTTTCTCACACCCATGTGCTCTCACCCGCACTCGCCCACTCACAGACGCATACACACACAACCACTCTCTCACACACACACCCCAACACACCCATGTACCCACACACCCAAACACCGACCCCCCCGCGCCCACACTCTCACACTCCTCTGCACAGACATGCCCACCCCCACACGCTCAGTCATACAACCCCTACCCCAACCCAAAGGTCTCTCGCACACAGCATCACTGTGGTGACACTGCTGCAAGTGAACACTTTGGTAAAGAGCCAGCACAGATTAAAGGGATTGAGTGGTCTTCTTTCTATGTTCATTCACAGTGATCCCTAACAGAATGTAGCTGGCTGCTGTGCATTGGGTGGGGCTGCTTGGACTCCAGTGTGATGTCCCTGCAGTTGAATAGTCTGCCAGTCACTTGCCGGTTGGCTTCATGCAGAACAGCATAGCTTCACAGGGCTGAATGGTCTCTTAGACTGAGTGACCAGAGTCTAGCCCGTTGCCCCCCCACCCCGTGCTGGGATCACTGGGCGTCAGGTGAGGATAGGATCTAGTGAAGCTGGTCGATGGCTTCTAAGGTCAGCTCCAGACTGAAGCTGTTGTGTGTCCTGTTTGGGGTGGTGTTGGTCCAGAGGTTGGTCATGTGGGATAGAGTTGGCAGTCAACTCCCTTTGCACACAGCCAGAGATCAGACTGGGCTCTTCAAAGGTAAGAGAGAGAGAGAGAGAGAGAGAGAGATGCAGATTAAAACACTAAATAAAAATTGATAAAACTGCAGGTGGTAAATCCGAGACAAAAACAGAAATGTCTGGAAAAGCTCAGCAGGTCTGGAGCATCTGTAGAGAGAAATCAAAGTTAACGTGTCGGGTCTGAGTTCTGGGGAAGGGTTACTTGACCCGAAATGTTAACTTTGATTTCTCCCCACGGGAGGGAGGAGAAAGTGAGGACTGCAGATGCTGGAGAGTCAGAGTTGAAAAGGTTGGTGCTGGAAAAACACAGCAGGTCAGGCAGCATCCGAGGAGCAGGAGAGTCGATGTTTCAGGCAAAAGCCCTTCATTAGGAATGTGAGGGGTTCATGCCCAAATCGTTGACTCTCCTGCTCCTCGGACGCTGCCTGACCTGCTGTGCTTTTCCAGCCGTTTCTGTGTTTGTTTCAGGTTAAAATACAATGGGCTGTCAGTCCTGGATAAAGCATGCAAATATTGCTGCGCCTTGACCTTTTTAACCTCTGGAAAAATGTCATCCACGGGTTTTTAGGGGCAGAGGGTAGCAGCTGGAATATAATGAGGTGCTGCATGAGTTCTTCACTTTGCCAAGAGGCACAGAATGTGTTTAAATGGTGAGAGAGCGAGAAGTGGTGGTCTTCACCTGGAGACTCTCGTACGTGAATCTCAATAAGTATGTGATGAACTTAGATTGCCTCAGTGTGGCTGATGGCTCTCAGATCGTCAATCCTACATTGACAATCAGACCCTAAACATGAGGTTCACAAATGGACCAGCTAGTCCCCTTTAGAAAAGTAAACTCCCAACTCCTTGACTGTCCAAATCTCCTCTTAGTTGAGCGACTTTGATCTGTTCAAAGTTAGGATGTCTTGTTTAGAGTGTCTACATCTGGAGCACTGTGTATGGTCCTGGGCTCCTTATTAAGAATGGATTCAATTGTGTTAGAAGTAGTTCAGGGAAGGTTCACTTGACTGAGGATTGGTAAATTGGGTTATCTTACCAGGAAAGGTTGGATAAGCTTTTATTTTAATTCATTCATGAGATGTGGCGTCGCTGGCTGTGCCTATCCCTAATTGCCCAGAAGGTCTGGAGTCAGGTAAGGTCCAGAACCAGATAAGACCAGACCAGGCAGTTTGGACATTAGTGAACCAGATGGATGTTTTCTTCCCTGACACTCAACAACGGTTTCATGGTCATCTTAATTCTTAATTCCAGACTCTTATTGAATTCAAATTCCACTATCTGCTGCAGTGGGATTCAAACCCAGTTCCCTAGAGCGTTAGCTGGGACTCTGGATTAACAGTCTAGTGATAACATCACTAGGCCTTCGCCTCTCTGTATCCATCGGAGAATAGCAGAATGAGAGATGATCCAGTTAAAACGTAGAAGATCCTGAGAGGACGTGCCAGGAGGATGCTTCCCCTGGAAGAGGAACCTAAGACTAGGAGCCATTGCTCCAAACTGAGGGGGTCTCCTTTAAAACGGAGGTGAGTGAGGAATGTTCACTCTGAGTGCCGTGAACTTCTGCAGCTGTCTTCCTCAGGGAGTGGTGGGGGTTGGGTGAATGAATACTTTGAAGACCGAGGAAGATAGACTCTTTAACTAACTAAGGAGTTGAAACTTGAACACACGCACCAACAGGTTAAAGAACAGCTTCCTCTCTGCCATAGTCTGTGGAATTATTTTATTAGATTCCCTACAGTGTGGAAACAGGCCCTTCGGCCCAACCAGTCCACACCGACCCTCCGAAGAGTAACCCACCCAGACCCATTTCCTTCTGACTGATGCACCTAATACTAGGTGCAATTTAACATGGTCAATTCACCTAACCTGCACATCTTTAGACAGTGGGAGGAAACTGGAGCACCCAGAGGAAACCCATGCAGACACTGGGAGAACGTGCAAACTCCACACAGACAGTCACCCGAGGCTGGAATCAAACCTGGGACCCTGGTACTGTGAGGCAGCAGTGCTAACCACTGAGCCACCGTGCCGCCCAGATGGACTCTCTAATTTCAAATCTAATGTTGATCTTGCTTCTGTGCACCTGCGCTGTCTAAGCACCCTATGATCTGTATTTCCTTGTTTGTTATGATCTGTCTATACTTGCAAAACAAAACTTTTCATGGTACTTAGGTACACGTGACTACAATAAATCAAATTAAATCAAAGATGGTTACTGGGGCTGGGTTGAATGTAGGATTAGTTTGATTTGATTTTTTTTATTGTTGTGTGCCAAGATACAGTGAAAAGTATTGTTTTACACGCTATCCTGACAAGTAATATCCAGCTCCTGACCTCGGAATAGTCTCAAGGGTCAAATGGCCGCTCCTCCTAATCTATTGTTCATTAATAAGAGGGTATCTAGGAAATTATTATATGACCGGACAGAGTCACTGTGGATTGAGGGAAGGGAAATGATATTTACAAAATCTGACCCTTTTGTGGTTGTAAGTAGCCCGAATGAACAAGAGGTGATCCAGTGTGCGTGTTATATTTGGATTTTTAAATGCTGCAGAAGGGATTATGTCCCTTAAATCAAACTGGGGTTAATACATTAGCATAGTTTGAGGGTTAGTTAACAGTGAACAGAAAGCAGGATTAAGGAGGACTTTTTCTGCTTGGCAGGATGTGACTGATGGGATGTAAGAAGGGTTGGCGTTGGGTTATTTATTATCTGTGTTAATTACTTTGGGGCACTGAGTGTAAAGCATTGAAATTTGTTGCAAAAACAAAGTGAAGTGGGCAGTAAGGTGTGAGGAGGCTGCACGAGGTGCTGAGACAGTTTCAGTGAGTGGGCTGGAGAGTAACAGATGGAATGGAATGAAGTGCAGTGTGAGTTCTGCGCTTTGGTAAGAGACGCAGATGAGCAGAATGTTTTTAAATGTGAGAGACTAACAAATGGTGGGATTCATCTGGGCATCCTTGTTTATGAATCCCAAAAAGTTAATGTGCAGGGTTGAGCAATTGGTGAAGTAAATGATATGTTGGTCTTTGTGGTAATCGCATGAGTGAAGTTTTCCTGCAATTGTGCAGGTCCAGCATGAAGGCGACAGTTGGATGCTGGGTACGGTTAGGGTCTCCTTATCTGGGGAAGGACAGATTAGATTCTGCAGGCACAGGACAACTGACACAATAATTGTTCAGTTTCTCAGTCACTGGAGGATGACGGTGAAGGAGAGGATCAAGCTATTTTCCAAAACCTCTCTGCAGGGAGTGAAAGGTGCTGTACTTTGAGAGTGTGGAGGCCTTCTGTCACAGTGTTAATCACAGGCAGACTGTCCAGTTGCCGAGGAGCTGATCGGAGCATTGTTGTCATGCTGAGATCTCCTGGTCCATGCAACAGCCCTGATGGAGAAACCAATCAGCAGTCTGTCTGAGGGTTAGCTACCCCCATACATCAGCCATAGTGCTACTGAGGATCTACTATCCTCCCCCACTGCTTAACCAGGACAGTAGTCTCAATATTCACTGGATAAGGGCAACTTGGTCAGACCAGCATTCATTGCCCATCCCTAATTGCCCTGAGGGCAGTTGAGAGTTGACCACATTGTTGTGGATCTGGAGTCATGTGTTGGCCAGACCAGGTAAGGACATTAGTGACCCGGATGGGTTTTTCTGACAATCAGCAATGGTTTAATGGTCATTAAGACTTTTAATTCCAGATTTTTAAAATTGAACTGAAATTCCCCCATCTGTCCTGGCGGGATTTGAACCCAGATCCCTGGAACCATGAATTGAGTCTCTGGATTAATAGTCGAGATAATACTAGGCCATAGACTGCTCTGTGTACCATGAATCCCGGTGATCCGTTTTAAGACTACAACATCTCCGTCCATGAAAATTAAACAAAGAACTGCAGACACTGGGGATCAGAAACAGACTTCTGAAGAACAGTCACGGGTCAAGAAACATTAACTCTGTTTCTCCGTCCACAGGTGCTGCTGGTCTACTCCAGCTATTACTGTTTTTCTTTATTTCGCATGCCCTGCCGTGGTTTCCTTGGTTTAGAGCAGCATCCAATCCCGACCTGGTCCATAATGTTAAAATAAAGAAAGATAAAAGGGTGTGGTGTTTACTGAATGAAATTTGGCATTCTTGCACATATCCTGATGAGTGGAAGACAAATTGCTTCAGCAGTGTCTCTGACTTTACAAAAACGTGAAGCAGTTTGGTGGGGAAGAGGATCAGACCTGATCCGTTTGGATTGGTTCAGTGCAGATCACAAAGAGAAATGACTGGCAGCTCCCAGTCTCCCTGTAGTTAGCAGACCCCTGGAAACCAACCAGCAGTTCCCCTGCCCCAGCCGACAGAGTCGCCCAATTTCAGCATCGATTCCAAATGGTTCTGGCTTGGGTTTGAGCTACACAGAGAGACTGAATAGGCTGAGACTATTTCACTGAATGTGGGAGGTTGAGGAGTGGCCTTATAGAGGCTTATAAAATCATGAGGGACATTGCTAGGGTGAGTAGCTAAGGTCTTTTCTCAGGATAGGGGAGTTCACAACTAGAGGGCGTACAGTCATAGAGATGTACAGCATGGAAGTGGACCTTTCGGTCCAACTCGTCCATGCTGACAAGATATCATAAACTTATCTAGTCCCATTTGCCAGCACTTGGCCCCATATCCCTTTAAACCCTTCCTATTCATATACCCATCCTGATGCCTTTTAAATGCTGTTATTGTACCAACCTCCACCACTTCATCTGGCAGCTCATTCCATACCTCTGCATGAAAACGATGCCCCTTAGGTCCCTTTTAAATCTTTCCCCTCTCACCATAACCTATGTCCTCTAGTTTTGGACTCCCCCATCCTGGGAAAAGGACCTTGACTATTCTCCCTATCCATGTCCCCCATGATTTTATAAACCTCTATAAGGTCACCACTCACAGGTTTAAGATGAGAGGCAAAACATTTAAAAGGGACCTGAAGGGCAACTTTTTCACATACAGGGTGGTGCGTGTATAGAATGAACTGCCAGAGGATATGATAGATGTGGGTCCAATTACAACATTTAAAAGGCATTTGGACAGGTTCACGAATAGGAGATGTTTTGAGGCATATGGGCCAAACGCAGGCAAATGGGACTGGCTTAGTTTGAGAAACCTGTCACCCTGGATGAGTTGGGCCGAAGGATCTGTTTCTGTGCTGTATGATTCCATGACCTTATCAATCCAGACCCAATGATATAACTTGATTAAGTTCAGGCAGACGGTCCCCAAACTCTTCAAATAACTGGGAAACTGCATCAGTTTCATCTTTCATAATTGGGCCCAATCAAAATCCGCACAGACTTTATCTCTCTTTTGATATAATTTTTTGAAGAAATCATTCTTGGAATTTGGGTGTTGTTGACCGGGTCCAGAGTTTATTGTCCGTCCCTAGTTGCCCCTTGAGAAGGTGGGGGTGAACTGCCTTCTTGCACCGCTGCAGTTCAGACGCTGTGGGTTGACCCACAAATGCCCTTCGGGAGGGAATTTCTGGAATTTGACAAAGTAACACTGAAGGAACAGCAATATATTTCCAAATCAGGATGGTGAGGGGCTCAGAGGTGGTGAATCTCTTGGAACTTTGGAAATCTCTATCTCTGGGGCAGTGGGAATGTGGGGCTTGGACTGTCTTCCAGGTAGCCGGTAGCTTGTTGATGGGTAACAGAACCGAAGGTTATTGGAGGTGATGGGTAGATGGAATGAGAAATTTGGAACACAAAGCGATTAGCCTTGGTTTATTGAATGACAGAGAAGGCTTGAGGGGCCGAATAGACCACGTTTGCTCTTATTTTTGGATGTTCCTATTCTCTATGCATGTTCCTGAATAAAAACCTCTGCAAGCTCTCAGCCCATTTCCATCCAGTCTGTTGTGATTGTTATTATCATGCCTACCCCTGTTGATCTGCCGGCCTTACTTTGGGTATTCTTTGCAACAACTTAGTCTGGCAGGACTTCCTAGGGCGGGGTTGGGGGGGGGGGGGTTGTCCGTGCCTCTGAGCACCTCCTATCCCCTCCCACCCCTGCCCCACACTACATCCTGAACTTGGTGTTTACCTGTGAACAAGAAGAGCTTCAGTGTGTGAAACTAAAAGATCTCGTTGAAAAATTCCTCTCTCACTTTGTCAAGTGTCAGTTTGCCCGTGTGTGCATGTGTACATGCCAGTCTGTCTGTCTGTACGTGCATGTGTCGGTTCATGCAAGACAGAGAGCAAGCATCTGTTTGTGTGCCTGTCTGCGTGTGTGTGTGTGTGTCTGCCTGTCTGTCTGTGTATGTTTGTGTCTGCATTTGGGTCTGTGCCTCAGTCTGTTTGCATGGGAGAGTGTGTGTCAGTCTGTGTGAGAGAGAGTGTGTGTGTGTGTCAGTCTGTTTGCATGGGAGAGTGTGTGTTAGTCAGTTTGTGTGAGAGTGTGTGTGTGTGTCAGTCTGTTTGCATGGGAGAGTGTGTGTCAGTCTGTGTGAGAGAGAGTGTGTGTGTGTGTCAGTCTGTTTGCATGGGAGAGTGTGTGTCAGTCTGTGTGAGAGAGAGTGTGTGTGTGTGTCAGTCTGTTTGCATGGGAGAGTGTGTGTCAGTCTGTGTGAGAGAGAGTGTGTGTGTGTGTCAGTCTGTTTGCATGGGAGAGTGTGTGTCAGTCTGTGTGAGAGAGAGTGTGTGTGTGTGTCAGTCTGTTTGCATGGGAGAGTGTGTGTCAGTCTGTGTGAGAGAGAGTGTGTGTGTGTGTCAGTCTGTTTGCATGGGAGAGTGTGTGTTAGTCAGTTTGTGTGAGAGAGTGTGTGTTGTCAGTCAGTTTGTGTGAGAGAGAGTGTGTTTGTCAGTCAGTTTGTGTGAGAGAGAGAGAGTGTGTGAGGGAGAGAGTGTCTGTGTCAGAGAGATTGTGTGTGTGAGAGTGTGTGTGTGTGAGAGAGAAAATGTATGAGAGTGTCAGTCAGTTTGTGCGAGAGAGAGAGTGTGTGTGTCAGTCGGTTTGTGTGTGAGAGGGCACGAGTGTGTGTGTGTGTTGGTTTGCATGAGAGAGGGAGCGAATGTGTGTGTGTTGATTTGTTTGAGACAGAAAGTGTGTGTGTGTGTCAGTCAGTTTGTGCGAGAGTGAGGTGTGTCAGTCCATTTGTTCGAGTGTGTGTCAGTCAGTTTGTCCGAGTGTGTGTGTGGTCAGTGTGTGTGAATCTGTGCCAGTCTATGTGTAAATTAGTTGCCACCCTCCACCCAATCTCTGAGTGAACATGAAACAGTGCCGGCAGATAATTATATTTGAAACAAAACGTTCGTGGTTTGATTTTTCTTTGCAGTGAAGTCGGCATTGATGATGGTGAAGGAAGTATTTTCCATTTTGATTGTGGAATAAAAGCCCCTGTACACTCTCCTCATGACTAACAGATTCCACATTTGGCCAGCCTGGCTTTGGTAACAGTCTGATTTAAAACTGCTCTTGTTCCGATAAACTGATGCCATTGCTTTTGTTGCCAATAATTTAAGAGAAATCAGTTTCCCTTCTCGTCTGAAGACAATATCTAGTGATGATCAGATGGATACACTTCTCTCCTGCCTCAGTGCTAATATTCTAGGGAAATAAACCACACAGAGGACTCTCAGTCAGGTCTCTGTACTGAATCAGCTCAGTGGCATTCTGCTATTCACCTTGAGACAACAACAACTTGTATTTATATAGCATATTTCACCGAGTTAAATGTCTGAAAGTACTTCACAGGTCTGTCATCAACTCGGACACAGAGTAACATGAGCAAAGACATGATGGCCTAATGGTATTATCGCTGGACTATTAAGTCAGAGACCCACATTATGGTCTGGATTTTGTTATCATGTCCTGCAGATGGTGAAATTTAAATTCAGTTTTAAAAAATCTGGGATTAAGAGTCTGGTGAAACTGTTGCTGATTATTCGGAAAACTCACCTGATTCATTAACGCCATTTAAGGAAGGAATCTGCCATCCTTACCTGGTCTGGCCTACATGCGATTCCAGACCCACAGCAATGGGGTTGACTCTTAAACTGCCCTCTGGACAATTAGATTAGATTACTTACAGTGTGGAAACAGACCCTTTGGCCCAACAAGTCCACACCGACCCTCCGAAGAGCAACCCACCCAGACCCATTCCCCTACATTTACCCCTTCACACATCATTACGGGCGATTTAGCATGGCCAATTCACCTAACCTGCACATTTTTCTTGCATTGTGGGAGGAAACCAGAGCACCCGGAGGAAACCCACGCAGACAGGGAGAGAATGTGTAAACTCCACATAGACAGTTGCCCGAGGCGGGAGTTGAACCCGGGTGTCAGTGCTAACCACCGTGCCGTCCAGATTAAAGAGTAATCCACCCAGACACATTAGCTGACCCCATTACTCGACATTTACCCCTAATCTACACATCCCTGAACACTATGAGCAATTTTGCATGGCCAAACAGCAAATCTTTGGATTGTGGGAGGGACCTCACACAGACACAGGGAGAATATGCAAACTCCACACAGACAGTGCGCAAGGCTGGAGTCGAACGCAGGTCCTAGGTGCTGTGAGCCAGCAGTGCTAACCACTGAGCCACTGTGTCACCCGAACAGGGATGGGCAATAAACACAGGCCTAGCCAGAGACACCCTCATCCTGCGAATGAATTCAACAAAAATGTGGGAAGGTAACCAAAACCCGTGGGCAAAGGTTTGAGGGACCTTATTGTGGAAAAAACCGAGTTACAGGTTGTAGGCATCACTGAGGTTAGGACTCACTTCCAAATCCTCCCACCAAAAACTAACATTCAGTGACCCTCCGTCAGATTGAGGTTGGGAATGTTGGCTTTGCAAACAAGATGCCAGTTGAGATCAGAGTTCTTCAGAAGCATCATCCTTGCTGTGAGGTGGGAAATGTGGTAGCCATTTTGTGCACAGCAAGGTCCCACAAATAGCAGTGGGGGAATCTGCATTTCGGTGATGGGGAATAAATATCAGTCAGGACTCCCTTCCAAACAGCCATTCTTTCTTACAACAGTGTCCTGGCATCTGGTTGGTCCACCCAGGAGGGCAGGTAGGACCTCAGTTTGATGCTTTGACCAATCGGTGGGCTCTAGGGTGGGAGAGGTTGAGGGTGGAGTGAGTTGGATAAAATAATGTGCCTCACTGAAAACCACCCTGTAATCCACCCTGTAGTATGAGAGCCACTGTTTCAGAGAGTATCTGTGTGTATGTGCACTCACACTCTCTCTCCCTCTCTCTTTCTCTATCTCTCTCTCTCTCTCTCTCTCGCTATCTCGTTCTTTGTCTGGGTTGCAACGCGATAAGGCTAGTTCATCAAAAGCCTGCCTGTTTTTTATGTGACAGGTAAATGTATTTTTTCCCAAGCAAGACTACACATCTCCTGTATAACAACTCAAGGTCAGGCCACCTCCGGGAACTGAAAATGCAATTTAAATGCAGCCCAACCATGTTTGAAAGCGATAAAGATAATTTATAATAGTCGTGCCTTCCTGCACAAACCTTTGTTATAGCTTCAAACAATGTAAATTTAAACCTGTCAGCAGAACCGACAGACCATCTGATAGATGAGCTTGCTTCTCACCGACTTCTGTTCTGTTGAGAAATACGTCTCACTATTGCTTCCAGTTTTCAACATCTTTCCAACCCTGCTTCCTGTTCTGAAGCTGCAGAGAGAGTTCCTCTGAGTTGGTCCACTTTTCACACAGATGCTCCACTTGCAGCCAGTTGACTGTGAGAGGCATCGCATGCACAGCCCACTCGCAGCGCTCTGCCCTCTCATTGGCAGAGTAAAGTTTGTGAGCAGTGAGCCTGGCTGATCTCCCCGTGGTGAGCTGTGTGATGCAGGGGAGCTGAGTTTGAGCATGGTCCCGGGGATGAACACGATGGCGGGTCACAGTGTTCTGTCCTTGGAGGACGTGACAGGTGCCACACTCCCCAATGGATCCTCAGCGTTCCCATGGAGAGCTCCATGGATTGGGTAGTTCCATCAGGCATCCAGTGCATTGCTTCATTCAATGTCTCTCCTGTAACCAGCGCCTTCCAATAATGAGGGGATTGGAGAGAGCTTGAGCAGCTGGCCAAAGGATGTTTGTCAAAGGTAAATGTGGAGGAGACCAACATCTGTTTCAGGCCTCAGGATGGTTTTTATCCACTAAATCAGTTTGGACATAGGGTGAGGATGTGAGGTTTCATCGAATGGTTCAGCAGACTTGAGGGCCTGATTGGTCTCCTTATGTTTCTAATCAAGTTGTTATAGTCAATAAAGTTTCTTTTTTAAATGTTGCTACTGTTGCGATACGTAGCCAAAGTTTACACAGCAAGCTCCCACCAAGCCACATGATGGGCAGTACTCTTCAGAGGGATGGTGGTTGAGATATAAATATTACTCGGGGCAGTTGCTGTTCCTGATCAGTCCCATAGGATCATTTACTTTCCACCAAAGGCAGCCAGCATGACACCTTATCTGAGAAATGGACCTCCGACAGTGCGGCACTCCCTCAGTGCTGACCCTCCGACAGTGCGGCACACCCTCAGTGCTGACCCTCTGACAGAGTGGCACTCCCTCAGTACTGACCCTCCGACAGAGTGGCACTCCGTCAGTGCTGACCCTCTGATAGGGCACTCCCTCAGTGCTGACCCTCCGACAGTGCGGCACTCCCTCAGTGCTGACCCTCTGATAGTGCGGCACTCCCTCAGTGCTGACCCTCTGATAGTGCGGCACTCCCTCAGCACTGGCCCTCTGACAGTGTGGCACTCCCTCAGCACTGGCCCTCTGACAGTGCGGCACTCCCTCAGCACTGGCCCTCTGACAGTGCGGCACTCCCTCAGCACTGACCCTCTGACAGTGTGGCTCTCCCTCAGCACTGACCCACCAACACTGCAGCACTCCCTCAGCACTGACCCTCTGATAGTGCGGCACTTCCTCAGCACTGACCCTCTGATAGTGCGGCACCCCCTCAGCACTGACCCTCTGACAGTGCGGCACCCCCTCATCACTGACCCTCTGACAGTGCGGCGCTCCCTCAGCACTGACTCTCTAACAGTGCGGCGCTCCCTCAGCACTGACCCTCTGACAGTGTGGCACACCCTCAGTGCTGACCCTCTGACAGTGCGGCACTCCCTTGGTAGTAATTTTGACTCTATATTACCATAAACTTTGTAATACATTCCAGGTAACATCCAAGGAATTTTATCTAACCTGGCTAATGCTCAGATGAAATGTGTTTCTAGCAGCTGCTGGAATTTAAATCTGTTCATAAAATTTGGAATTAAAATTTTCGGTCGTGGTGACTATAGAGCTATTGTCAATTGTTGCAAAAAAAAAACACCCACCCGGGTCACTAATGTCTTTCAGGGAAAGAAATCTATCTTTACCTGATCTGGCCTACATGTGACTCCAGACCCTCAGCAATGGGGTTGACTCTTAACTGCCCTGATTGGCTGAGCAGGTTTGAGAGCAATTAAGGTGAGGCAGTGAATGCTGGGTCATCCAGCCATATCCACATCCCTTGGCAGAATTAACTTTTTGAAAAGTCCTCATCATGAGTTATTTATCAGGTCAGGTTAGCCTCGGTTTGGTAGGTTTTAGGGAGGAGAAAGTTGGTACATTCACAGGGTGAGTTCTAATGTCCAGGAGACTGAAGGCCGCTCTGTTGGAGCGTCAGTCACTAAGCAGACCAGAGCTATTCTGACTGTGTGCAGGTATACAAACACACATGCGCACTCACATACACATTCATGCATGCTCACACACACACGTGCTCACACTCATAATCATTCTCTCTCACACACACACACTCCCTGTCTAACTTGCGCTCTCTCTTGCTCTCTCTCACTCTGTCTCACTCACACACTATTTCTGGCTCTGAATGTAGGACAAGAATGGAACAGACACTGTTTTGTGTAGAACCTATGAGGGGGCAGCCTCAGGAGAGAGAAGCCAGTAAGGCAGTGTAGATAAACACACACTCTCAGTGTAGGGAACAGAACAGTTCACTTGTTACTCACTCAATTATTTAGACTTTCTGATGCTGCCAAAACCTTTAATACACAAGGTCTCCGTCCAAGTTAAACATTCTCTCGGTCTGGTTCAAGGCTGTCTTGCTGATTACATTCATCTTCCTGCTTCAATATTGGCTGCACTGAGCTGTTATGTCATCAATCTCTGAGAAAGGTTGGGGTCGGTGGTTGTTCAGCAACAGGAGAGCTGTTGTTTGATAAAACAGAACTTTAATATTGACACGCTGCTGAGGTGTTTTGTCTTACACTCATCAGGATAAACATGAGTCAAGGTCACAGTCATTTATAGCACCGAAGGAGGCCATTCAACCCATCAACTCCACGATCTTCCCTGCAGTCCGGTTAATACCATCCCCTGTTCTGTATCACTACACACTCTGTGTAATTATCTCACAGCTTGCTTCCTGCTTCATTTTTGCTTCACCAAAACAGAATCTCAGAATTGTTACATTGCAGGAGGAGGCCATTCAGTCCGTCACATTTACCCAGGCTGTCCGAGTATTTTGGTTGAAGCGGCTAACTCCTGCCTCTGTCCTGTAACCTGGCACATTGTTTGTCATTAAACAACAATCCAACACTGTCATGAATGCCCCAGTTGAACCTATCTCCTCCACATTTCCGGGCAGTGTACTCCAGACCCGAACCACTCACCGCGTGGAAAAGCTTGCCTTGTCTTTGATCCTTCCGTAAAGCCTTTTAAAATAGAGCATGAACTCTATCCTCCAGTGTGATTAACAAAGCATCCCATCCAGATGTATCACAGTGTGGTCTGGCAACTGCTTTGCCCAAAAACTCAAGAAACTACAGAGAGTCATGAACACAGCCCAGAGCATCACTCAAACCAGCCTCCCATCCACTGCCTCCATCTCCACTCCCCGCTCCCTCGGGAGAGCAACCACCATAATCAAAGACGCCTCCTACCCTGGTTATCACCCTCTTCTGTCAGGCAGAACATATTAAAGTTTAAATACACACATGAACAAATTAAAGAACAGCTTCTTCCCTACTGCTATCAGACGTTTGAGTGGACCTCTCAAATGTTAATTCTGATCTCTCTCTGCACTTTCTCTGTGGCCCGCACACTCTGTTCTGCTGCCCAAATGCACTTTGTATGGTATGGTCTGCCTGGAGAGCACAATTCTCACTCACTACATACACAATAAAATCAGTTAAAATACTGATTTCATCCCTCTCTCTCACTAGGTGTCTTATTTGCTTGGGTTTACTCTCAGCTGCTACCTTTTTCTGATAATTCTCTACATTTATATCCCATCTCTAATATAATTACAAATTACGTTTGCCTGTTGCTCATGACACCCCATCATCTTGCTCCCCAGTTCCCTCCCGCCTTGCTTTTCAGCAACAAAAAAGATCACTTTTTGGGCTCAAAACAGTAACTCTCTTTTTCTCTGCCAGACCTGGTGAGTTTCTCCAGCACTTTATGCTTTTGGTGCCATTTCTTTCTCTTTCTTTATCCCTCAAACAATTCCACATCCATGTTGTTACTGTCTCTTTTGTTCCATGACCCGTCCGTCACTTTTCTCACAAGTTACTGTGTCAAATGCCTTTTACACATCACACCAGCAGCCTCACTGTCATCAACCCTCTCGGTTACCTCTCCAAAAAACCTGCCTGAGTTAGTTGGACATGATTCTCCCTTAATTACATGCTGACTCTGTCAAAGAGACCCACATTTTTCCATGTCGCTATTAATTTTGTGCCAAATAATTTGTTTTGGGAAGTTTCCCTCATACTGAGGTTAAGCCGATTGGTCTGGGAATTCTGAAGATAGTTTTCTGTTTCGGTTCTAATCCTCCTTTTGCCGCCTGAAGGCTGTTAATGTTCTTCTAGAGGGAGAGAGCTTTTTTGTGCAAGAGCACTTCTGAATATAGGAGAAGGTAGAGGGCTCTTGTCACACAGTGATACCTCTGATCTAGGAGCCACAGGCTAACATCCCACCTGCTCCGGAAGATGATGTGCCTGAACTGGTCAATTTGAAAATATCCCTGAAACTTAAGCCATACAGGAGAGGTCTGGCAGACAGCAACCCTCAAAGCATGGTGGCTCAGTGGTTAGCACTGCTACCTCACAGCGCCAGGGACCTGGGTTCGATTCCAGCCTCGGGCGACTGTCTGTGTGGAGTTTGCACATTCTCCCTGTGTCTGTGTGGGTTTCCTCCTGGTGCTCCGGTTTCTTCTCACAGTCCAAAGACATGCAGGTTAGAGGGATTGGCCATGCTACATTGTTCAGGGATGTGCAGGTTAGATGGATTGGCTATGGGAAATGCAGGCTAGATGGATGGAGTGGGTCCGGGTGGGATGTTGTTCGGAGGGTCAGTGTGAACTTGATGGGCTGAATGGCCTGCTTCCACGCTGTAGGGAGTCCTTATGTTAGCTGCCAGTCTTTGTTCATAATCCGTCTTTGCTTCTCTTATTCGCTGTCTCACCTCCCTTCTGAACCTTGTGTACACAGCTTGTTTCTCCAAGTCCCTGTTTACTGTATGATGCCCACCTTAAGCATTTTTATTATTCTTTAACTGAATTTCTGTCTGAAAGAAGCTCTGAATTTGATTGGCCTTCCTTTCACTTTTGAAGGAACACAGCTTTAATGTGCCCACACCATCTCCTGCCCGTTGTCCAGCGAATGTTTCTCCCTCTGACCCTACGCTGCAGCTTGTCTGGCCCAGCACTGCCTGTGCTCCATTGTTCTCCACTACTCTCCAGTTGATCTTTCTTACTGTGGAATGATTAATGTTATTCACCTCCACCATCCTAACCTGTATGATACTACGATCATTCTTCCCCCAACTGATCCCCCCCCCCTCCCAGTGTCACTTGCTCTCTGAGGCCCAACTCATTCTCAAGAAGTAGGTCCAGCAGCGCCTCCTTTCTTCGTGGACTGGATACACACTTGCGGGATCGGGTAGACAGGGCGGAACTTTCCCAACTGGCAGAAGGGAAGGGACCCAGAAATAATGAAACCTCTCTCACTTTGAGAGCGGCTAGGATCCGAAGTGTGTGTGTGTGTGTGTGTGTGTGTGGTGAAGGCAAGTTAAAAAAGAAAGGATAATTATTTCTAGAGAAGAAATCTACAGTACTGGGAAACAGCTGGGACGTGTGACTTGGTGACTCGCTCTAGCAGGCATATGATGGAGCGAATGGTCTCTAGTGTGCTGTAACCATTCTGTGACTGCCACGGTGGGGAAGGGGGAAGCAATGACAAATCTCTGAAGAATGGGAAGAATAAACCATAGTTGTTTTCGAGAAGAAGTTTTCTTATGTTGGCAGAAAGTGCTGTAAAAACTCAGCAGGTCAGCAGCATCTGAGGAGAGAGAAACGCGGTTAATGTGTCAAGTCCAGTACAGCTCCTCTTCAATTCAGCATGAGTCTGAAGAAGGCCCAGGTCAGGCTCAATGTTAACTCTGTTTCTGTTTCACATTTCCAGCATCCAGGGTCATTTGCTTTTTACCTATTTCCTTTCACCCGTTCACTGTTCAGAGGAATTGCGGCAGGGCCAAGCACAGGGGCAATATAAATTTATTCCATTATAGAATCCCTGCAGTGTGGGAGGTGGCCATTTGGCCCATAGAGTTTATGCTGACCCTCTAAAGACCATCCCCACCAGACCCATCGCATTCCTATATTTCTTTCCTACGGCTCATCCATTGTAACCCGTACACTTTTGGACTGTGGGAGGAAACCAGAGCACCCGGAGGAACCCACACCAACACGGGGACAATGTCTGTGTGGAGTTTGCACAGTCGCCTGAGGCGGGAATCGAACCGGGATCCCTTGCGCTGTGAGGCAGTATCGAGTATTTGCTTCATTTAGAATTATGGGGTCATTTGAGTTTATTTTAGGGTTTGGATACGAATTGATTCAAGAGAGGGAGAGTTAGGGCAGGAAGAGAGAGAGTGTGTGTGTGTGAGAGGGGGAG
>NC_057749.1:14852389-14856659 GCF_004010195.1 Chiloscyllium plagiosum
GGTTTTAACATTCGGTTTAAACAATTCTGTAAATGGAAATTCACCCCATAGATATATATTTGTGTCTGCGTGTATGTGTGAGAGGGAGGGAGAGAGAGTGTGTGTGTGTGAGGGAGGGAGAGAGAGTGTGTGTGTGTGTGTGTGTGTGTGAGACTGAGTGAGAGAGAGAGTTGAGAGGGAGTTGACAGAGAGAGAGAGAGAGAGAGAGAGAAAGTCTTTGTTATTTTTGGGAAGCATGGGAACATAACCTTTAAAATGAAAGGCTAGCCGTCTGTGGAAAGAAGTTGGGAAATAACACCACTGAGGGTAGTCGATGTGTGGAACTCTCCTTCAAGGTGCAGCTTGTTCAGATCATAATTTTCAATCCATTATCTATGGACTGCAATCAACTAAACACATTAATGGACATGGGACAAAGATGATTCACTTAAAATCTTTCACAACTACTGGACATCTCAGAGTACTTTCCTGCCAATAAAGTATGAACTGCAGTCATTAATATGGGAAATGAGACAATTGTGCACAGCAGGATCCCCCAAGTGTTGCCGGCCAGACAAACTGTTCTTGTGCCTACTGAGCGAGGGATAAATATTGGCTGGAACACCAGAGATAAGCCTCATACTCTTCCAAGAAATAATGCTGAGGGATTTTTTACTCCCACACGAGAGGATGGAAGGGCCCATGGGTTAATGACCCATCTGAAAGATGGCCCTGTCAACTGGGCAGCATCCCCTCCTCAGTAAACTTGGTCAGCGCACCCAGATGTCTGTATGTGCCAGCCCCTGGGTGGGGTTTGAACAGAGATGAGAATGCTGGTCACTTGGCCAGACCAGACACCACTTCAGAAAGTACTTCTGCTTTGGGATATCCCGAAGGTGGGAAGGGCGATATATAAATGCAAGTTCTTCTTTCTCTCTTTCGGCAACTCGGCCCTGAGCTCTGTAAAATTCCCTTCACAAAGTGCTCTGTCACCCTCTCCTATTTTAAGTCACTCCCTTAAAACTCACGTCTCTGAGCAAGATGGCAAAGCCTGGTTTCTCTGAAAACATACACTCTAGCCACGGTCAGCTGTACTTCATAGAATCCTTACAGTGTGCAAACAGGCCATTCGGCCCATTGAGTCCACACCAACCCTCTGAAGGGCAGGCCGCCCAGACCCACCCCATCCCTGTCAGCCTGCACTTCCCATGGCCAATCCACCTTAACCTGCCCATCTCTGAACTGTGGGAGAAAACTAGAGCAACTCCACGCAGACGTGGGGAGAATGTGCAAACTCCACACTGACAGTCGCCTGAGGGTGGAATCAAACCTGGATCCCTGGCACTGTGAGGCAGCAGTGCTAACTACTGAGCTACTGTGCCACTCCAAACTTCCAATTTCCTACATTTTGGAATTCCCTCCTAGATCACGCGCTCTCTTTTTTCACTTAAAATATTCCACTAAACCTCTCTCTCTCTCTCTCTCTCTCTCTCTGCATCAATATTAAAATCTCCTTATGTCGCTCAGTATCAAGTTTGGGCCGTTAGTTGACACTCCTTTGGACACAGAACTAGGTTGAAGGTGCTTTGTAAATGCAGCATGTTGTTGTACAGAACAGGGAGCCGACAATCCATTGATTGCAGCCAGGCTGGGCATTGCTGTTTATATTAGACTCACATTGTCCCCAGCACTTCCTTCCACATCAGTGCAGAAACAGGCCAGGTCCAAGGCCCACTGCTTCCACCATCTTGACTTCCATTGTTCCCTCATTAACTTTAACGAACAAAGGACAGACAGTGAAACACATTCACAACAGTTGACCAACAGGGTCAATAGGTCAGGAAGTTTTCTTTGAACCTGTCATGACAGCCCAGTGGCCTCAGGATAGCACAGTGGCTCCGTGGTTAGCACTGCTGCCTCACAGTACAGGGACCAGGTCTGATCCCACTCTCGGGTGACTGTCTGTTTTGTGTGGAGTTTGCACATTCTCCCTGTGTCTGCATGGGTTTCCTCTGGGTACTCCAGTTTCTTCCCACATTCCAAAGATGTGCAGGTTAGATGAATTGGCCATAGTGTCCAGGGATCTGCAGGCTAGGTTGGTTAGCCATGGGAAATGTCGGGTTACAGAGATTGGGTGGAATGCTGTTTGGAGGGTCACTTGATGGGCTGAATGGTTTCTTTCCACACTGTAGGGGTTCTATGTTTCGAGGCAAGAAAATTCTTTCTCTTGCAGTGAGGGTTTGGGATGTGTATTGGAGCAGCTTGACTGAGGTCAATCGAGAGAGTATAGACTGGGTATTTAAATAGAAACCAATGCAGAGTTAGAAGGTAGAGGGAAGGAAGATGGCGATAAGTTTTTATTAGATTAGATTCCCTACAGTGTGGAAACAGGCCCTTCAGCCCAACAACTCCACACCGACCCTCCAAAGAGTAACCCACCCAGACCCATTTCCCTCTGACTAAAGCACCTAACACTATGGGCAATTTAGCATGGCCAATTCACCTGACCTGCACTTCTTTGGACAGTGGGAGGAAACCGGAGCACCCAGAGGAAACCCACGCAGACACGGGGAGAATGTGCAAACTCCACACAGGCATGTGATGTGGAGAGCTGGTCCAGATACGATGGGCTGAATGACCTCCCACACAATGACACTTCTGTGGATTTCTGATACCCAGATATGAGGGGTTGTCTTCTGCAAAGAGATTGAACAGTTTAGGGCTATACTCTCTGGGGTTTGGAAGAGTGAGGGGAGATTTAGTTGAGATCTATAAAATGCTAAGGAGAATCGACAAAGGAGACACAGAGAGGATGTTACTTCATAGAGAATGGGGCAGTGTAGAACAAGAAGTCATAGTTCGAAGATAAAACAGAGATGAGGCTTACTCTCTCACAAGGTCATGGATCTGTAGATTTCACTGACCACCCCCCCACCCCCCCCGAGTGTGGTGGATGTCAGGACAAGGAGTAAATTTAAGGAGGAGTTAGACAGATATTGAATTAGTAACGGAGTGAAGGGTTATGGAGAGGAGGCAGGAGAGTGGAGTTGAGGCTGAGATTGAGAGGCAGAGGTACAAGGTGTTAAATGAGGCAAAAGTCAGGTCAGCAGATGCTGGAACCCAGAGTCTAGATCAGAGTGGTGCTGGAAAAGCACAGCAGGGCAGGTAGCATCCATGGAGCAGGAAAATCGACGTTTCGGGCAAAAGCCTTTCATCAGGATGCTGCCTGACCTGCTGTGCTTTTCCAGTACAACTCTGATCTAAACACAAGGTGTTGAATTACCTCCTGCTTCTCGATCTTATCCCCAACCATCAGTATTTTCAACAGAAAGGAACATTCCTTACTGTGAGTAGGCGAGGCTGAGTTCAGGTTTGGTTCTGAGTCATCTGTCATCCCAAGGCCAAAACTGACAATATTCTGACTGCTGTACACTGTCTGAAACCGCGCACGAGTTAATTTATGTCTCACTGGGAAACCTGAAGGGCCAAGCCAATACAACAGGACAAAAAGATTGAGGCATGAAAGAATGAAGTCAAAATTAATCAGCCACTATTGACCACAGCAGATCGACAAGTTTATTCTTAGACTACAGCAGTGCTCAGGGCACCTTCTCAGCAATTGTTGAGACTGAAAGAGGCTGTAGCCTGAGAGAGAGGCTGCCTGGTTCTCTCTCTGCTCCATTAGGGACGGATTCACCGATATGTAAAGGTTGTCAAAACCAATATCTCCACTCGAGGATGGGCTGCCCCCGCAAGCCACACGTTTTGCAAAAAGAAAAACAAAGTTGCTTTACAAGGCTGTGTGTGAATTTTCACTGACTATAACCATGAGGCAGGACCTCAGGGAAAACCCTGATTATAGTCCGGTGGATTATTATTTTTGTGATCGGATAGCTAATTGAAAATATCTTTCCACGGGCAGGAAGGTCAGTATCTGAGGGACACAGAGTGAAAAACGTCATGTCCCTTCAAACAGATCCCAACATTCCTACCTCCTTTCTCACTCAATCCCTTCATTGAGCCATTTACAGTCAGGGGACGAGACAGTACGAGAACAGGCCCTTCTGCCTGTCAGGTCCACAGGAGCCGCAGTCCTCCCCCTCCTTGTTCCCCATCACCTGGCAAATTCTTCCTTTTCCAGTATTCTTCTAATAATGAATGTTACTCTGGAATTGCTTCCAGAAAGTTACTGGGGAACACAGCTCACCAGATCCTCCTTCTCTCCCTCCCCCTCTCCCCTTCTTTCCTCTCCCTCTCCCCTTCTTTCGTCTCCCTCTCCCCTCCTTTCGTC
>NC_057749.1:14856678-14887066 GCF_004010195.1 Chiloscyllium plagiosum
GACAGAGCAGCCTATGGTTCTCTGGGTGAATGGTGTCTCGCACTCTGTGTCTGTCAGTGACTGACCTTGCTGCCAGGTGGAAATATATTTCCAAAGCCCTTCCTGATTTTTACATCCCATCAGCTATCTCTTCTCAAAAGAGTTAAACATCACACAGCACCAGTTTGTGGTCCTACAGATTTATTTGAAAACACAAGCTTTTGGAGCGCTGCTCCTTTGTCAGGTAGCTAGTGGGGCAGGATCATAGGACACAGGAATTTATAGTAAATTAAAGTTTGGTGCTGTGTGATTTTTAACTTGTCCACCCCAGTTCAACACTGGCACCTGCACATCATCTCTCAGAGGAGGTCAGTTCCTCCTGATGAAGGAGCAGCGCTCTGAAAGCTAGTGCTTCCAATTAAACCTGTTGGTCTATAACTTGGTGTTGTGTGATTTTTTAACTTGGTCCACCCCAGTCCAACACCAGCACCTGCACATCATCTCTCCTCAAAGGAGGTCAGTCCCAGCCTCAATGTCCATTCTTTTGTAATTCATTCACAGGAAGTGGGCTAGGCCAGCATTTATTGCCCGTCTCTAATTGCCCAGAGGGGCAGTGAAGCGTCAACCGCATTGCTGTGGGTTTGGAGTCACATGTAGGTCAGATCAGGTAAGTGCCTTCCCTAAAGCACGTTAGTGAACCAGATGGGTGTTGTGGCAGGATTTGAGCCCAGGTCCCCAGAACATGAATAGGAAGGGTATGGAGGGATATGGGCTGAATGCTGGCAAATGGGACTTGATTAATGTGGGTTGGCATGAATGAGTTGGACTTCAGGGTCAGTTTTTGTGCAGTACATCTCTACGACTCTACCTGTGACTAATGTGACCAGGCGTCTCTCTGTGATAGCACCCGAGGCCATCGCTTCCTCTTTGATGCCACCCTTTTGGGTTTATTGTATTTCAAACCCCTCACTAACCTCCCTCCCCAATGAGCCAACACTTCCCTTTTCACCCTGACTAACTCATTTCTCTCTGTCGGAGATCTTCCTGCACCACCAACAATTTATCTGGCTCTGATTTGTCAGCTTTCCTTCGACAGTCTCCCAAAGTGCTTGCTGAATCGAGTCAAAGTCTCGCTAAACAAAACAAAGTTGACTTCCTTAAGCTTCCTCTCACAAACCGCGGGTGAGCCAATGTCCCAGGATTATGGTTGTTGCTTTGCTCCAGGGTTTGGACATCCTGCCTGTGATCAGCTGAGAGCACAGCTTTCAAAGGCTTTTTGTCATGCGGTTTGGAAACCTATGAAGTCAACTTCTCATTAAAAGCTGTGGTGTGGTTTTATGTTGAAAATGTGGGGTTTTCTTTTGAGGAGTGAAGATGAATAGAAGCAGCTCTGGACAGTTGCCATGAGTTAATGGATCTTAATAGAAAGTGTACTGGGTGTTATGGTTCAGTTCTCACTGTCAGCTCCTCCAGCAAGTGTAGAACCTTCAACAGAACAAAGTGGCTTTACTTCGGCAGCAAACAGGAAGAATGAAACTGGCACTGAGTCATCAGTTACACAGAATGACTCCTAGATAGCAGAGAGTGGAGACAATAGTCTGTCTGCTACTGCTGTCATCTTTTTTATTATTCATTCACCAAATGAGTGCATCACTGGCTGGGCCAACATTTATTGCCCATCTGGGGGTAGTTAAGAGTCAGCCACATTGCTGTGAGTCTAGAGTCACACCTAGGCCAGACCAGGTAAGGATGGCGGTTTCCATCCCTGAGTGAACCAGATGGGCTTTTCCGACAATCGGCAATGTTTTCATGGTCATCATCAGACTCTTAATTCCAGATTTGTGTTGAATTTAAATTCTCCCGTCTGCTGCAGACAGATTCGAATCCAGGTCCTCAGAACAATACCTGGGCCTCTGGTTCCTGATGAAGGGCTTTTGCCCGAAACGTCGACTCTCCTGCTCCTCTGATGCTGCCTGACCTGCTGTGCTTTTCCAGCATCTGGATCAGTGGTGCTGGAAGAGCACAGCAATTCAGGCCACACTCTGGATTAACAGTCCAGTTAGTTTATGCCACCAGGTCATCATCTCCCCTATCTGTGGAGAGAAAGCAGGGTTAACAATTCAGATCCAGTGACCCTTCTTCAGAACTGACCTGCTGGGTTTCTCCAGTAAATGTTTATAATTTCCAGCAACTACAATTCTTTGCGTTTCCTTTGGAGAATGGACAGACCCAATGGCATCCCTTATCTCTTGCTAGCTATGGACAGGAGAAAAGGCAAGGTTAAAGGATATTGACTGACAGTGAAAAAGGTTTTCGAAAATTACAAAGGGATCTTGATCAAATAGGTCAATGGGCTGAAAAATGGCAGGTGGAGTTCAGTCTGACTAAATGCGAGGTATTGTATTTTGATACAACAAACAATGGTAGATTAGATTCCCGACAGTGCGGAAACAGGCCCTTCGGCCCAACTAGTCCACCCGAAGAGCAACCCACCCTGACCC
The DNA here is from genome assembly GCF_004010195.1 of Chiloscyllium plagiosum. Classification (NCBI taxonomy): domain Eukaryota; kingdom Metazoa; phylum Chordata; class Chondrichthyes; order Orectolobiformes; family Hemiscylliidae; genus Chiloscyllium; species Chiloscyllium plagiosum. The sequence goes on from NC_057749.1 coordinate 14,859,159, forward strand.
ATCTCCCTCTGACTAATGCACCTAACACTACGGGCAATTTAGCATGGCCAATTCACCTGACCTGCACATCTTTGGATTGCGGGAGGAAACCGGAGCACCCGGAGAAAACCCATGCAAACTCCACACAGGCAGTCGCCTGAGGCTGGAATTGAACCTGGGACCCTGGTGCTGTGAGACAGCAGTGCTAACCACTGAGCTACCGTGCCGCCCTAGGGTTTACGGAATTAATGGTAGGGCCCTCAGGGCTCAGGTACATAATTCTTTGAAGTTTGTGTCACATTGGACAGGGTGGTTAAAAAGGCATTTGGCATGCTTGCCTTCACTGCTTGGTCCTTGGAGTGTAGGAATTGGGACGCTATGTTAAGGTTGTACAGGACATTGGTCAGGCCTCTTTTGGAATACTGTGTCCAGTTCTGGTCACCCATTTATAGGAAGGATATTATTAAGCTGGAGTGGGTTCAGAAGAGATTTACCAGGATGGTGCCAGGTATGGAAGGTTTCAGTTACAAAAAAAGACTGGATGGGATGGGACTTTCTTTCATTGGAGTGTAGGAGGTTGAGAGGTGACCTTATAGAAGTTTATAAAATAATGAGGGGTATAGATAGGTGTCTTCTCCCTAAGATGGGGGATTTCAAGACTAGGGGCATGTTTTTAAGATGAGAGAAGAGAGATCTAAAAAAGACATAAGGGCAAATGTTTTACACAGGGTGGTTCGTGTACGGAATGAGCTTCCTGAGGAAGTGGTGGATATGGTACAATTACAATGTTTAAAAGACACTTGGAAAAGTACATGAATAGGAAAGGTTTGGAGGGATATCGGCCAGGAGCAGGCAGGTGGGACTAGTTTAGTTTGGGATTAGGGTCAGCATGGACTGGTTGGACCGAAGGGTCTGTTTCTGTGCTGCTGTATGACTCTATGACCCTGCACTGACTCTCTGATTGAGCTCTCTAATTTATCCCAGTCTCTGTGCGCTTTCCCTCTGCAAATCTCCGGAGGCAGAGAGATCCAGGCTGTTCACTGCCCTCCAGATAATAATGTGCTTCCCAACTTCACTTGTGAATGAGCCCCTCTCTAATTTTAAGATTCTTTGCCCTTGTCATTCACACACTTTCTATTATCTCAGGACTTTGCTCTTCACTTAGCGTCTCCTTCTCTGTGTCTTTGAAAATGTTATCATCTTCACTGGCCCATGAAAGATGCACAGAAAGATCCCTATTGTCAACTGAAGATTATAATTCTGTTGTCGCCATAATGTTAAGACTGTCTGGGGCAGAGAATCCCATCTTCCATGTGAAGGGTTTTCCTATTTCAACCATTACAAGCCTTTGCTATTTACTGCTTTTGAAGAGAGCTGCAGGTCATCGCCTACTCCCCCACCCACCCACCCTCCCTCCATTTTCTCACTTTTCCCACTGGCATTGTCGCTTCTCTATTCCTATACATTCTCTCTGTCTCTCCAATGTTCCCCATTGTCGGTTTACCTCTGCATTTCTGACAGACAAGCGGCATCATCACTTTAAGATGAAAGGCAGGAGGTTTCTAGAGGATTTGAGAGAAAATTTTCTCACCCAGAAGGATGTTCAGGTCTGGAATGGAATGCTTGAGAGGGCAGTAGAGGTGAGAAACCTCATAATCTTTAAAAGGTACTTGGATGAGCCGCTTGAAATAGCATAATGATAAAGACAGTGAGAAAGTGGGCCTCATATAGAATTAGAAAGTAGTTCTTGTCTTCACTTGATGGGCTGAAGGGCCTCTTCTGATTAGGTGGATTGACAGTGCTGAATTGCTCAAGGTGTCCAGAGATGTGCAGGTTAGGTGGGCTAGTCATGGGAGATGCAGGATCATGGGCTGGGGTGGTCTGGGGGTGGCTGCGATCAGGGGTTGGTGTGGACTTGATGGGCTGAATGGCCTGCTTCCACACTGTAGGCATTTTATGATTCTGTCCTGCATCGTCCCATGAGTTAGTTTTGTCCCATCTGTCATTCTGCTTATAGCTCAGTCACTCTGTCCACTGTCATGATGTTTTCCAGCCTCTGCCTTCATTCCCGTCCCCTCCCATAACCTTTGTATGTCAATAAAAAGTGTCACTTGACATTTGAACCCTTTGAGAGTCAGCTATGGGGGGGGGATTGGGGTGGGGGTGGAGTGTGTGTATCTGTGTTCGGAGCAGGGACAACCTTTCGTTGACTCTTTAGGGAAACGTTATTGGAACTAAAATGACTTGCCACGTGCTGAACTCCTGCAGCACACTTCAAACCTGTCACCTCCTGAGCCAGAGATCAGTGCACTACCAAAGGAGCCAAACTAACAACTATTGATCACTGTCAATTAAAAGCAACAATTGTATCAGGAGTGTGGAGGATATTGGGTTTCCATTGATTGTGTTTGAAGTGTTACAGTCTGTTTATAGATCAGATAACATAAACTGGGTCCTGCAGGAGCTTTGAATCATTGTACTTGTGGCCAATTATCAGTCAATATGTTGTTGAATGTTATTGTGTAGTCTCGTTCTCCTGGATGGCTCCTTCCACCTTTCCCATCCCCCTTCTCTCCTGGAGATAACTCTCACTGAGGTACTGGTTAAAAAGTGCCCTCATCCACCATGTTGTTTACCACGGACGAGGGGGGTGGCTCTGCGCTGATAAGGTTCTTGCACCTCTGTCGAATCCCCCTACCGCCGGAGGGATGATCAAATGTAATCAGTCACGACCATTTAACTTTCTCCCCCCCCCCCCCCCCCGACCGAAATTCACTGTGACCTGAGTGTCTACTCAGTCACGCTCAGCTAAAGTGGCATCTGTGCGGTGATCAGCCAATGAAGAGTGAAAATCGGGAGGGAGGAGTGTCTGTGATCAGCCAATCAGGGGGAGGGGGGAGAGAGAGAGAGAGAGCAACAATCGGAAAGCCAGTGATCAGCCAATGGCACAAGGCCAGAAGGAAATGGGGGTCCAGCATTCAGCCAATGGCATTAGGCCAGAGCAAATTGGGGGCCAACAATCGTCCAATGGCATGAGACCAGAGAGAATTTGGGGCCAGTGATTGTTGAGAATCTTGTCCCACTATCGTCACTGTTACATCAAGCAGAGATGTCACAGTAGTGTCCCTACCTCTGAGCCAGAAGAGCTGGATCCAAGTCCCACCTATTCCGGAGGTGTGACATAACATTGTCTGAGCAGGTTGATGAAAAATATTCACAGGCCATTCAGTCCATTTAACCTGTTGAGTGTTTCTGATCTTCCCTCCATACCCTGCTGTTCCTTTTTCCTTCCCCTCGGACATGTCTTTGTCATTCGTTGCGACTGTTTCACGTGGGACAGAGTTCCGCGTTCCCACCACAATTCTCCTGAATTCCCTATGGGGTGGACCGCGACAACCTGCCCAGGCCACGAGTAGTAGTCGAGGCTGTGGGCAGTTGAGAGTTTTGAGAATGCTGGATCTGTGTTCAAGGAGGCTGTTGAGGGAGCGCACATCAGCTGTGATCTCATTGAACTGATAGATCAGGCTTGAGGGCTGAATGGCCTCCTGTTTGCATGTACAGGTTTCACAAGCTGGCTTTAAAAAGAGACCCCTCACTGAGGAAATCCACCATATTCATGATGTTTAACCATGAGCTTTCAACAAGATGATGCCTTGACAAATTAATTAGTCTCTTTGTGTGGGTGAGAAAGCATTTTATTGATACAATGATAGCAGGCTGCTTGGGGAGGCTTCCCAGGTCTTTAAGAAGCAACAGTTACTCCTATTTATCAAAGTAATTCATTAGGATAATGTGGCACTGAGGAGGATCTGTCTAACAGAACCCACGTGAATATTCACTGACACACACAAGCAGGTCAAACATGGGATGCTGTTACTGGTTTTGTGAGGTGGGGAAATGCTGTTCAGATCCTGTGCTGGTCAGGAGGTTCGGGGGGGGCTGGAGGTGAGCGGGTATTATTGAGGGTGTTACCATGCGCATTTTTAACCTGCCGTCTGTCACAGGCCTCAAGAAATAAGTTGTCAGGGATGCTCCCAGTGCTGCCATTTATTTTATTCTTGGCTATTGTGCAGATCTTGGAGTGGTCGTCTGCGCTTGGAATTGTGAGGTAAAGGGACTGTGTATTGACAGTATCCGTATCTCTGAGGGAGGGCCCCCCGGGATCAAGTCCTAGCTGCTCCAGACCAGTGTAGAAACATCCCTGAACAGGATGATGAGAAAATATCTCAAGGTGAATGACTGAATGTCCAACCACTACATTACTCCTCATTCATACTCTGAGCAATCAGTTAGTCTCATGTGTTTGAGACTGTCGGCGTGTGCAGTCCCTATGGAAACGGCTTTGCTCTCTAACCTAAAAGTTGTAGGTTCAATCCCTGGTTTGATTTTCCCCTTCTAAAGCCGTATATGTGCCACTTACATCTACAATGGACTGCTGAACCTTAATCATTCTGTAATGGCTATGTGCAAAATGGTCTGTTAAACATTAAGGGCTCTTGTGATGCAATGGTAGTGTCCCTGCCTCTGAGCCAGGTTCAACTCCCATCTACTTCTGAGGGGTTACCCGTACATCTCTGAACAGTGTGTTATGATGCGTTAGGGGGAGGTGGTTTGTCACTGGCATAGTCATCCACAGGACCCAATTATTGCCACGGGCACCCAGGTTCATATCCCACCATGACCGCTGGTGGAATTCAAATTCAATAAGATAATAAAATCTGGAATTTAAAACTGACCGTGATAATGATCATCAGTTTCTGTAAAAACCCATCTCATTCACTAATGTCCTTCAGGCAAGGAAATCTGCCATCCTTACCCAGTCTGGCCGACAGTGACTCCAGGACCTGCAGCCAATGGGGTTGACTCCCTGAAATAGCCCAGCAAGGCACTGAGTCCAAGGGCAATAACAGCAGGACAACGAAAGTTGACCAGCAATGCCCACATGCCACATGATTTTTTAAAAAAATCTGGAATATTCTGCATGAGACAGTAGTGAAAGCAGAATTTTAGGAGGAACTGGATTGGATAAACACTTGAAAGGAAAATGTTGCAGGGCCACGGGGAAAGGCTGGGCTGTTGTGGAGTTTTTCATAGAAACTAGCACAGCTGAATGGCCTTGTTCTGTAACTGTACAATCATTGACCCACTTGTAACAGTAAAACGATAACAGCAAAGGCAGTGCGATAAACTGTAATTTACTAAACTCCGAAACCTTAGCTCTTCATCAGGGAGTAAGCTGTGTCTCAAGACTTCATTCTCGTGCTGTTCACCTCAGATTTATTTTCTCCAGATACCAAACATATTTGGAAAACAGATTTGAAATTATACCACCAGGCACTCCTTCTATTTTTGCAGATCAGAAATATTACACTCCCACCCACCGTGAACAACTGACTGAGATGCCACAATCAGTTCATAGCACGCAGCCCCATGACACCCAGTTCAAGAGGAGTTTGCAGTAAATCCTGCCCCCTCTCTGTCTCTGTCTCTCTCTGCCTCTCAGCCCCTTAATCTCTCTCTTTCTCCCCCTCCTCTCTTCCCCCCACCTCCTTCTCACTGTCAATTTCTCCCCCAAGGCCTTAAATCTCTCTCCTTCTCTGTCTCTCACTCTCTTCCCCCATCTCTCTCTTCCTTCCCCTCTGTCTCTCTCTTCCACCCTCCCCCCGTATCTCTCCCTCTCTCACACCCACACCCAGCATTCCTCAGTTTGACAGATTTCGATTTTTTTTTTATTCCTCTTCGATCATGGTGTTGGATTTATGACATATTGTGTAAGAGTCCACATCTGCTGCAAGTGCTTGGGGAATCTGCCCGGGATCGCAATAATGTGCACGGAATTACAGCATTAACAAATCACACCTGTTCCTGGTTTTATGATTGTCAAGCAGCCAGTGCCTGCTGGAGGTGGAATGCAGCTGCTGCTGTTTTTGTGAAGAATTTGCTGCTGTTTACGAGAGGAAAAAAGAGGTGATTTCTCCCCATTTTTAAACACAGTGTCTACAGCAAACACTGTATTGCAAAGGGTTAGATATAGAGTAAAGCTCTCTCTACCCCACTTCAACCAACCCCCCCCACCTCCCCCCTACCCGCCAAACACTCCCAGGACAGGGACAGCACGGGGTTAGATACAGAGTAAAGCTCTCTCTACACTGTCCCCCATCAAACACTCCCAGGACAGGGACAGCACGGGGTCAGATACAGAGTAAAGCTCCCTCTACACTGTCCCCCATCAAACACTCCCAGGACAGGGACAGCATGAGGTTAGAAACAGAGTCAAAAAGTGTGGTGCTGGAAAAGCGCAGCAGGTCAGACAGCATCCGAGGAGCCGGAGAGTCGATGTTTTGGGCACAAGCTCTTCACCGGGAATGTTCCTGATGAAGCGTGTTTGCCTGAAACGTCGACTCTCCGGCTCCTCGGATGCTGTCTGACCTGCTGTGCTTTTCCAGCACCACACTTTTTGACACTGATCTCTAGCAGCTGGAGTCCTCACTTCCTCCTTAGATACAGGGTAAATCTCCTTGTACACTGCCCCCAACAAACACTCCCAAGGACAGACACAGCATGAGGTTAGATACAGGGTAAATCTCCTTGTACACTGCCCCCAACAAACACTCCCAAGGACAGACACAGCGTGAGGTTAGATACAGGGTAAATCTCTCTGTGTTCATCCCCCAGTTGGTGTGTTCTTCTCTCCCTCTGTCTCTACTTGTCCCCTTTGTGCTATTTTGCCACTCTGGTGCTCACTGTGGCCTTTTTGTTTCTGACTTTATTCTGAAGTTAAGTCTGCATTAACAGCCTAAACATTGGCAGTTGTTCAGCAACCTCCATATGTGCTCCTGCATCCGAGCTCTCAGTGACAAATCCCACAGCTATTCCTGCAATAAAGAGCCTCCAACATTGCCGTGTACCTCCCAGGGGTGAAAATGCATGCAGTCTCTTGAATTCAGGTATCACTAGTTCTGTGTAACCCGTACTCCAGCTCCTCCCATCCATGCTGAAGGTGATCACTATCTTACCTAACATCTCCCTGCTTAGGTGTGAATCGCTGTTTCTGGCAGACTATTCACCTCTGGGGCCATCACACCTGGCTTGATCCTGTTTTCATTCCTCTTTCCAGTGTCACTGGCTGGGCCAGCATTTATTGCTCATCCCTAGTTTTTTTTCCCTGAGAAGGGAATTCTGTCCGGTGTTTTTTTTTTGCCTGAAGCTGAACTAACAGCAGTTATCAGAGAAACTAAAAGCAGCTCCAGCTGGAGTTTAACCTGAGACCTGGGACGGTGTGAGGGACACTGCCCCTTTATTTCCTGGAGGGTTGGACAAGATGTTCTCCCATTGAGAGTATTTCTGTTGCAACCTATCTCAGCACAGCCCCAGATACATTACTACAAAGATCGGTGGCTGTTTTTGCACACAGCACAGACGCAAGAAATAGGAACAGAAGTAGACCATTCAGCCCACTGATTCTGCTATCCCATTCAATATAATCTTGGCTCACTGTGGGCCTCAACTCTACCTTTCCACCCACCAAACATTTTCCCTGGATTCCCTTTGACCAATAATATGCTGAACCTAGCCGTAGGTATCTCTGATAGGGCATTCACATCCTTCTGGGGGAGAGGAATGCCAGAGATTCACAAGCCTTTGAGTAAATGCATTCAGTCATCGAGTCATACAGTACACATACAGACCTCTCAGTCCAACTCGTCCATGCTGACCACGTTTCCCAACTGAACTCGATGCATTTACCAGCATTTGGCCCAGATCCCTTTCCTATTCAGGTACCTGTCCAAATATCTTCTAAATATTGTAATTGTACCTGTACTTACCTCTTCCTCTGGCAACTCGTTCCATACACGCACCACCCCCTTTTGTAAAGAAGTTGCCCCTCAGGTCCCTTTTAAATCTTTCCCCTCTCACCTTAACTCCATGCCCTCTAGTTTTGAACTCCCTTACCCTGGGGATAAGACCTGGGCTATTCACCTTATCTGGGCCCCTCATGATTTTATAAACCTTTATAAGGTCACCCCTCCTGTACTCCAGTGACAAACGTCCCAGCCTCTCCTTCCAACTCAAACTCTCCAGTCCCATTAATATCCTTGCAAATCTTTCCTGAACACTCTCCAATTTAATAATATCCCTCCTGGAGCAGGGCAACCAGAGCCGGACAGAGTGCGCCACGTCTCGAACATAAATGCTCGGCCCCTGATCCTGAAACTGTCCTCCCCAGTGTTTGAGGTTAACTGACCTGAGTGCAGTAGGAGCAAATTCCTGCAGACGCTGGAATCTGTACTGAAAACAACAAATGCTGGAGATCACAGTGGGTCAGACAGCATCCATCAGATGAAGAGCCATCAAGACTTAGCCTGCTCTCTCTCTCCATGGATGCTGTCTGAGCTGTTGGGATCTCCAGCATTTGTTGTTTTCAGACCTGAGTGTAGTGATGGCTATGAAGTGTTCCTATTCTTATGGTCCAAGTCTGGAGAATTTGAAGACAGTCCAGGGACTGTTAATACTGGCCTGAAGAGGCCTCTCTATTATATGTCTCACTGGAGGACAATTCTAAGCTTTCCAGTTCAGTCATATCTCCGCTTTCCCATCAAGTCTAGCAGCTCATGGGAATTCAGTCTTGTATCGCCCATGCAGGTGGGGACATCACTAACCTCCAACCCCCATCTCAGCTCCAACACGTTCTGGGGAGTGAGGTGAATTGAGATGGTGCCGTTCACTAGACCAGCAGGAGGATCCCACAGCTCCGATCTCACTCTTTCTCCTTCTCAGATTTTATCTCTCTTGCTTTACTCTGCAGCGTTTTCTGAGTCTTCTCTGCTCAACCTTGCCTGACTGTTCTCGTTTCTCTTTTCTCCCTCCTGTTTGTCCTCTCCTCCCCATCCCCCCTTCCCCCCCACTGCCTCCCTCTACAGTAGAGATTAAGGTAATTAAAGAGCTTCCCTGGCCTCCACCAGTGGGACAACTGGACAGCGGCACTGAAGGGGAGCTGCGGGTTTCTCATTGCCACCTCCTGCACCAGCACCAGCAGCAGCACCAGCAGCCCCAGCAGCAGCAGCCGCCTGGGTCTGAAGACACCAGTGGTGGGTCCAAGAATTCAGTCAGTTCTGGTCTAAAGTGTAACTGCTTTAAATGAAGAGTTGGAGGGGAGGGAGGGGTGTGGGAGGGATTTGTGTGGGGTATGGAGAGACCCTGGCTTTGTTTTGGGGATGTCAGTGTGTGTGGACTGTGAGACGGCTCTGGGTCTTTATGTAAACTGATCCGTTCCAGATTCCCGCTCTCCCGCAGTGTCCCAGAAACCACCCCCGCCCTCACCACACCCTGTGAATTGGTCACAGAGCCTGTCTTCACCCCAACCCCACCCCCACCAAACACACTCATTCAGCCACACACTTTCACGCTCACAAGCACTCATACACACTCTCATTCACTCTCTCAAACACACTCACCGACGCTTACACTCATAGAAATACACACCCACTCACACATGCACACTCACTCACAGACACATTCACACACTTACATATTGACTCAGAAACTTTCACATCTACACACACACACACAACAGACTCAAGCACACAGACGTTCACGCTCATACATGCGCTCGCACACACACACTGTCTCACACAAACAGCTGCTTGTTTTGCGATTGGAGAAAAGGTACCAGCAAATTATTTTGAGCCAATTTCTCTCTTCCTTAACCACATTCTTCCCCCCCCCCCCCCCCCCCCCGCCCACCTCCGCTCAACTTTGCCAAGTTGCTTTGTGATCACAATATGTCCAACAAGATGACATATTGACAATGGTGAGTAACAGAGTGGATAGAGAGAGCTGATCCTAATAGCACGGGTCTGTCAGGAACTAGAGAGCATGGATTTAAGACCCAGAGGGGAGATGAGAGTTTAAACACACCAGGGTGATGACGATCTGGGTCACACTGTCTCAAAGAGCAACAGAACTGACTGAATATTCACTTTCAAAATCAGAATTGGATAAATACTTGAAAAGAACAGGGCTGTGGGGAAAGAGTGTGACTAAGGGGAGAGCTCTATTGAAGAGCCAGTACAGGAACAATGGGCTGAAAAGCCTCATGCACTGTGTGAGTCTGTGATCCCATTGGAGGAGCCGGATTGGGCCACTAAGATTCCACTTAAATGTCCTATCGGAGTCATTGGGTCGGATTCAGATTCAATATCTACGTTAGATCAGAGCCAAATAATCTCAAGCCATTACAGCTGATTGATGTTGATCAGTCCTGTGGTGAAAGCTTCGAATCCCCATTAAAGCCATGAGATTTGGACTAAAGTTGGAGAATGGGGATTCTCGCTCTAACCAATAGGTAACCAAGTTTTGGGGTAAGTTATCAGGGAAGGTTGAGCTTGCTGCTTCTGTTCAAGAAATCTCTGTACTTGATCGCTCACACATAATGTTGTAAAGACCAAAGGTCTACACAAGCTACTGGAAAAATCAGTTATCCTGCCAGTTCTTAAAATTATGCTATCTACTCCAAATGCATTAGGACCCAGGTTGTAATAACATGCTGAACCCTGGATCTCAAGTTTGAAGTAAGATTTAGACTGAAAGCACAGGTGGATGTTAGAATTATAAGTAGAAGTGAGCAACTCTTACCCAACTTTTACTCTCACCAGCAAGTCCTTCCTCTCAACCTTTTTAAAATATTAATCTGTGGGATGTGGGTGTCACTAGCATTTGCTGCCTGTCCCTAGTTGCCCCTTGGGAAAGTAGGAGTGAGCTGCCTTCCTGAACCGCAACACTCCACGTGCTGTAGGTTGACCCGCAATGCCCTGAGGGAGGCAATTCCAGGATTTTGACCCAAATATCTGTCCTCCAAAAGGTCGTCATCTGAATTTGAGTCTTTTTATCTTTCTCTGCCTCCATGTACCTCCTCATGTTAGTTTTCACGTAGTATTACATCAACTTTATAGCAATAAAGCAGGCCCTTCAGCCCATCAGGTCCAACCCTGCCCCAGGGTTGAAAATCTGACCGATTGATGAATATGTAATGGAGTTACTAAATATATTTTTCTGTTGCATGACTTGAGCTGCACAAAGGAAATAGAATGGACAGCTGGGGGATTCCCTGCTGCTGAAAGGGGATATGAGACCCTCTCTCTGCGTCGAAGTATACACCTATGTATCCTTTCTCCTGTCTTCCATTTCTCTGATGAAGGCAAGTCCTGGGTGATTATTCACTGAATCATAGTGTGATTTAAGGGTGTGATGGGAAGGTTGGCCCCTGCTGGAACAGAATTTGAATCCCTTGGGAACAGCATTGATTTGATCCATTCACTAGACACATAGCCAACTAAACTAACTGTCCAACCACCTCTTCCACCACTGCCCCTACCAAGCCAGCACTCTCCCATCCTTTCCTCCTTCAGGTACTTATCCAGTTTCACCACTATTAATGTCAACCACACCTTCACCTTGTAGATGATTAATATTATAACTTGGATTATAAACTCAGGCGTATTGTTTGTTCATGGGACGTGGAGCATCAGTGATAAGGCCAACATTTATTCCCCAGAAAGCATTAAAGAGTCACCCAGATTGTTGCAGGTCTGGAGTCATAGTAGACTAGACCAGGGATGAACTCAACAATCGACAATGTTTACCTAGAGTCATAAAGTTGTACAGCCTGGAAACAGACCCTTTGGTCCAACTCGTCCATGCTGACCAAATATCCTAACCTAATCTAGTGCCATTTGCCAGCACTTGGCCCATATCCCTCTACTATTAGTCCTGCTCTTTATTCTAAATTTTTTAAAATGCAAATTTCACCACAGATTCACAGAATTGTTCTGGTGAAGAAGGAGGCCATTCAGCCCATCAGTCTATACCATTTTGGTTACCCTTCCTTTTCCCCATCTCCCTGCACACTATTTCTATCCAAATAATTATCCAGTGTCCATCGTGAATGCCTCAGTTGAACCTGCTTCCACCACTTTTCCAGGCAGTGTATTCCGTTAGCGAGTTTTGAGAAGATTTGTAGCTCAGGTTGAAATTCTGGATGTAGGTTTGCTCGCTGAGCTGGGAGGTTCATCTTCAGACGTTTTGTCACCCTACTAAGTGGGACCAAACTGGATGGCATGGTGGCTCAGTGGTTAGCACTGCAGTCTCACAGCACCAGGGTCCCAGGTTTGATCCCAGCCTCGGGTGACTGTCTGCGTGGAGTTTGCACATTCTCCCCGTGTCTGCGTGGGTTTCCTCCGGGTGCTCTGGTTTCCTCCCACAGTCCAAAAGATGTGCAGGTCAGGTAAATTGGCCATGCTAAATTGCCCGTAGTGTTAGATGCATTAGTCAAGGGAAAGTGGGTCGCTCTTCGGAGGGTTGATGTGAACTGGTTGGGCCGAAGGGCCTGTTTCCACACTGTAGGTAATCCAATCTAAATCTTCAGTGAGCCTCCGGATGAAGCGCTGGTGGTGTAGCCTGCTTTCTATTCATATGTTTGGGCTGCCTTGGATTGGTGATGTCATTTCCTGTGGTGACATCATCTCCTATGGTGATGTCATTTCCTGTTCTTTTTCTCAGGGGGATGGTAAATGGGATCCAGTATATTCCGTATCCTAATTACTCGCTGGGTGAGAAAGGGTTTTTCTCATATCACACTCTCGCTTCCTTTGCACATCACTTTAAATCAATGCCCTCGCATTCTTTTACCAGCAGGAGCAGCTTGAGCCTATCTACTCTATCCAAGATTTGCTGTGCTGGGATTTGAAGTCATATTACCAGAACACTGGAATTTGTCGTTCTGGATTTACTAATCCAGTGACATTATCATTATACTAATACCTCCCCCCCCCCCCCCAAATCAATTTCACAGCTTTTTTTTAGTGTGTCTTGTGGTGAACAATAAACTGTTTCTAGGCAAAAGTGAGGACATGCAGATGCTGGAAACTGCAGTTTAGATTATAATGGTGCTGGAAAAGCACAGCAGGTCAGGCAGCATCCGAGGAGCAGGAAAATCGACATTTCGGGCAAAAGCCTGATAAAGGGCTTTTGCCCGAAATGCCAATAAACTGTTTCTGTTACGTCTTCGGACTAAATCTGAATTCAGCTGGGTTTGGCCAAAGGTATATTTGTTCCTTTTCATATTCACTGTACTTGCCTAGTTAACCATCCCATTTCCTTCATACAGCTCAAGTCACAGAATATAAACATCCATCCAGCCACCATGTCAAATGCTTGCTTACCGTTATGAGTATCACATGCCACGTTTGTCAAATACCATTCAACAGGTTCACCAGGATGTAGGAAATGGAAGCTGAGGTGTGAGGCAATTTGATTTGCTTCTGGACAGGTTTGGGGTGTTACGAAGGGAAGTGAGGTGCAAAGAAAGATGAATAATACAGCAGGACACTAAGTAAGTAGAGATGAGGGCTAGATGCAGTGAGGAAACAGAGCAGTGGGATGGGAGATTAATAAAAGTGGAATAACAGCCCTCTGTACCCCAAAGAAAACTTGTGTTCTTCTTTAAATAAAAAAAACCCTACCAATCAGCACAACGGACAATTCCTCGCATTCCTTTGTATATCTTTTATAGGGTAAGCTCCTGGCTCCTCCTGTCAACAGCTATATCGTGTCAAGCCATAACCTTCCAAATTCTCCCACATTATGAATCTAACCACCTCAATAATATAGTTCCTGTGGTATCAGATCAGTACACTGGCAAAGCAGGATGAGTGCTTACCAACATACCAAAACAGATCAAAGTGGTGCATTGTGGGACAGTGTTATTAATTGAATATAATATTGATATTTCTGGTATTGAGTGCCAAGCTGGACTTTTACATCAAATGATGATTTTTGATATTTTGGTGAGAGAAGTTGGATTTTGTTTTAATGTGATTCACTCTGATAGTACAGTGCAGTACCAAGAGAGTGCTACATTGTCAGAGGGTGAGCACCGAGAGAGTGCTGCACTGCCAGAGGGTCAGTACTGAGGGAGTGCCACACTGTGGGAGGGTCAGTGCTGAGGGAGTGCCGCACTGTCAGAGGGTCAGTACTGAGGGAGTGCTGCACTGTCAGAAGGCCAGTGCTGAGGGCGTGCTGCATTGTCGGAGGGTCAGTGCTTAAGGAGTGCTGCACTGTCGGAGGGTCAGTGCTTAAGTAGTGCTGCACTGTCGGAAGGTCAGTACCGAGGGAGTGCCGCACTGTCAGAGGGTCAGTACTGAGGGAGTGCCGCGCTGTCAGAGGGTCAGTACTGAGGGAGTGCTGCACTGTCGGAGGGTCAGTATTGAGGGAGTGCCGCCCTGTCGGAGGGTCAATACCAAGGGAGTGCCGTACTGTCAGAGGAGCTGCCTTTCAGAAGGGGCTTCCAAGTGCTGACTCCTATCTAAGGATCCTGCAGCACTATTTTAAAAAGGTATTGAGGGTAACTTTTCAGGTGTCCTGGCCAACATTTATTCCTTATTCTCCCAGATCACCGTGCTGTTTGTAGGAGCTTGCTGTATGCAAGCTGCTGCATTTCAAATATTACAATAGTGGCTGCAATTCATCAAGTACTTCATAGGTTGAAAAGTGCCATGGGATGTCCTGAACTGAAAAACACAACACAAAGACAAGTCTTCTTTTGTGTCTGTCTTTCTATCCTTAAGCATGAGGCTTTTCTTTCTGAATAATGAGCTTGAAAGAGCTAAATTATGATTCAGCAATGGGCAAAGGAAGCCTTAACTTGCATTTTGCTTCTTCATTCTGACCCTTTATTTTTGAATGTAACGGTATATTAGTTGTTTTTTAAAAAGGGAGTCTTAGCCAGGTCCGACAAACCTTACTTCCAGACGTTGAGTTTTGACTGTGTTTTTTGATTCCCATATTAAATTTCAGTCAGTATTTCACATTGAATTTTGCTATGTCAACTGTCACGTCACAGTTGCAACCCTTGGCCACTAAGTGGCTCTATGGAGCAGGTATCTGATACATCTATGTTAATTCCATCGCAGTTCGGTCAGTCAGAAAATCCTCCATCCATCAGCTGAATGTGAACAGAGCCACGGACATTTTGCCAGTTAGTATTTGTAGTTAGTTCAGATCGATAATCAGTGTATGTAATGAACATTTGTAATGAGTTATGAATTGCAATAAGCATTTGCCATTCTATGTTATTGGTATGTGTAAAAAAAGTGTTTCGAATAAACATATAGTATTAGCATTTGAAGTTAGTATTGGAAATTAGCATATGTTAATAATAAGTAATTGTAGTTAACATGTGTATTTAGTCCATCTAATTAATATTTGTAATAAGCATCCAAACCATATTTTATGATCAATTAGATTGCTAACTTTAGGAAGTGTGGTATTTGGGATTCACTCAGTGCCTTGGGTTTCGAGATTGTAGAAAAAATGGGGGAGGGAACACGTTCCTGACTGGATTCCCTGTGGAAGGATTCACATCCATCAGATTCTTAACTGCTGTCCAGTGAAGATACTGGGTCTGGAATGCACCTGGAAGTGGGTGTTGTTTGTGGATGGAGTTAAGCTCGATTGTGAGGTCTTCCACAGTTGATTTCTCCAGCCATATTTTCTAGGAGGGACAAGGCTTGGGGACAGCAATCAAGTGGTGACGGTGAAGTGAGCAGGGCTGTGATGCTTTTCAAAGTAGAATAGCCTGGCTTACTAAAAGCCAAAAGGACTGTGGATGCTGTAAATCAGAAACAAAAACAGAAATAGCTGGGAAAGCTCAGCGTCTGTGGAGAGAAATCAGCGTTAATGTTTTGGTCCGGTGACTCAACCTAAAACGTTAACTCTGATTTCTCTCCACAGCTGGTGCCAGACCTGCTGAGCTTTTCCAGCTATTTCTGTTTCTAGATTAGAGTGGTGCTGGAAAAGCACAGCAGTTCAGGCAGCATCCGAGGAGCAGGAAATCGACAATTCGGGCAAAAGCCCTTCATCAGGAATACAGGCAGAGTGCCTGCAGGGTGGAGAGATATATGAGAGGAATGTGGGGGTGGGGAGAAAGTAGCATAGAGTACAATAGGTGAATGGGGGTGGGGAGGAAGGTGATAGGTCAGAGAGGAAGGTGGAGTGGATAGGTGGAAAGGAAGATAGGCAGGTAGGACAGGTCATGGGGACGGTGCTGAGCTGGAAGTTTGGAACTGGGGTGAGGTGGGGGAAGGGGAAATGAGGAAACTGTTGAAGTCCACATTGATGCCCTGGGGTTGAAGTGTTCCAAGGCGGAAGACGAGGCGTTCTTCTTCCAGACGTCGGGTGGTGAGGGAGCGGCTATGGAGGAGGCCCAGGACCTCCATGTCCTCGGCAGAGTGGGAGGGGGAGTTGAAATGTTGGGCCACAGGGCGGTGTGGTTGATTGGTGCAGGTGTCCCGGAGATGTTCCATAAAGCGCTCTGCTAGGAGGCGCCCAGTCTTTCTGTTGGTGTAGCCTGACTTTCTGCCTGAGTTGGCCAATAAGGATTGTTGTGTCTAGGAGAGGAACTGTGGTGCGCAGATCTAATTGCAGGGGGCACCCTGAGGACAGAAGTTTTAAAAGGAGGCAGGTTTGAGAGCTTTTGGCTAGCCATCGTTTATCCCCAGTTTCCTGCCCACCCTTACAGCTCACGGCTCCCCCCACTGAAGCTGCTCACCATCGCCCCCTCCTGGCTTCTTCTGCTGATCTAAAATCCTGAGCTTGACCATCCCCAAGACCAGAGCATGACATCCCCACACTGAAAGCATGACATCCCCACACTGAAAGCATGACATCCCCACACTGAGAGCAGCTGTGGGTACTCACGTTGTTAAACTAGTTGCTCTGCTCTGCCCTGCATGTCTTTGGGTGTGAACTAACCTGGGTCTCGTTTCCCTTGTTGAACAGCGTTCTGAGCATGCTAAACCTCCTCCGACAGAGAAATTCCATCATGTAATCCTTTCTCTTAATGCTGTTTAACCATGAGACACGCACATTCATTTGTACCTAATAAATAATTTATTTTTCAAAGAAAAAACACCTTTCTGCACTTTTCCTGTTGGTTTTCTTTTCCAGCTGGCACTGAATGTTTTCAATACAGATTGATTCCAAGCTTTAATCTGCAACTTGAACGTTGAAATGGGTGACTCCTGACCACTCTGATTACTGCCTGCTTTCCTCCTGACATTGTAGCTGGTGGGTCCTTTCAGAGCCATTCAGTCTCTACCATTTCCTCATTCTGTCATGTGGGAGCCTTAACTACACAGCGAGGTGAGGGCTTAATGATAGTACATCCACAGACTGAGGTGGTGCTTGAGGGACCCGGGTCTGAATCCCCCCAAGACAGACAGTGGAAGTCAAATTCAATTTAAAAACAAATCTGGGATTGAGAGTCTAATGATGGCCTTGAAACAAAAAGGAAATCTAAAATCCTTTTGAGATTTTAGCCTCTCATGTGTCTCTTCCATTGACAATGGACTGCTGAACATTAATCTTTCTGTAATGTCCATGTGCAAAATAGTCCTTTAAATTTAAGAGGCTTCAAGTCCCATCTGCTTCTGAGGGGTGTCCTAACATCTCTGAACAGTGTGTTATGATGCACTGGGAGGGGATGGTTTTGTCACTTGCATAGTCATCCAGAGGGCCCAATTATTGCCATGGGCACCCAGGTTCAAATCCCACCACGACCGCTGGTGGAATTCAAATTCAATTAGATAATAAAATCTGGAATTTAAAACTGACCATGTTAATGATCATGATCATCAGTTGTTGTAAAAACCCATCTCATTCACTAATGTCCTTCAGGGAAGGAAATCTGCCATCCTTACCCAGTCTGGCCGACAGTGACTCCAGACCCGCAGCCAGTGAGAGCTGGTGGAATTCAAATTCTATTATTAGATAATAAAATAATTCAAAGCTGATCAACGATGGTGACCATGATCATGATCATCGTCATTAAGTCATACAGCACGAGAAACAAAGCCCTTGGTCCAACCAGTCTGTGCCGACTGTAATCCCAAGCTAAACCAGTCCCACCTGCCTGCTCCTGGCCCATATCCCTCCAAACCTTTCCTCTTCATGTACTTATCCAAATGTCTTTTAAACACTCTAACTGTGCGCACACCCACCACTTCCTCAGGAAGTTCATTCCACACATGAACTACCCTCTGTGTTTAAAAAAAAAAAGTCCCCTAGTCTTGAAATCCCCCACCCTAGGGAAAGGACAACTACCATTAACTCTATCCAAACCCCTCATATTATTTTATAAACTTCTATAAGGTCGCCTCTCAAACTCCTACGCTCCATTAAAAAAAAGTCCCAATCTATCCAGCCTTTTTAATAACTCAAACCTTCCATACCCAGCAACATCCTGGTAAAGCTCTTCTGAACCTCCTTTGGTCATCAGTTCTTTGTAAAATCTCATCTGGTTCACTAACATCCTTTAGGGAAGGAAATCCACCATCCTTACCTGGCTTGGCCTAGATGTGACTCCAGACCCACAGCAATGTGGTTGACTCTTAATTGCCATCTGATTAGTGACAGGCAGTAAATGGCCCAGCCAGTGATGCCCACATCTCTGAACAAGTTAAAGAAATATTGACTATGGGAGCAATATCTTGCACAGACACCCACACCCCAGAACTGCTCAGTAACCTTTGGGCAAGCCTTCTTTCCAGAGGGCTGGGCCATGGGCCTCCTTTCAATGGGTCCATGCTTTTCGGGAAGACCCTTGCCTACTGGATAATGGTTGACCAGGGGGTGCTGTCTGGCTCTTTGGTGCTGCCGGCTGGTTTTTGGACAGTCAACCTGTTCAATCTTGTTACTCATGCACTTCCATTGTCAACATGTCCTGGTGTGAGATTGTAAACTGAGATCTCCTAGCCCAGAGGTAGAGACAGTACCCACTGTACCACAAGATCTCCCATCAGGGCTGTGTATTTGGTAACCATTCACCCCTGGGAGTGGTGACTGAAAGCAGAATGATCAGATGAGAATAAGGAACAGACGGTTCACGTAATTCCCTCTGAAATGAAAGGAACTGGTGATTTACCAGTGAAGGATGTGTTCTGTAACATTTTTATCTGAGGGAATAGAGAATGTAGGAAGTCTAGGGTAAGACATTTGGAGTTTATTAATTCATTCACAGGATGTGGGTATTGGTGGCTAGGCTGACTCTAATTGGTCTGGTGAAGATGACAGGCAGTTGCCTTTAATTTATCCTTGTACAGGATCACAGAATTTATTACAGTACGGAAAGAGACTATTCAGCCCGTCATGTCTGGACCAACTCTAGTGACAATCTTGTGCCTTGTCCCATATCCCTGCCTGATATTACAACCTAAAAAAAACCACACATCTAGTGTCCTTTGGAATGCTTCAATTGAATAGTATAATAGTTCGAATTGTACCTCTCAATTATACCTTTATTTAAAAAGAAAGAGGTATAAAACTGGCAATAATGGACCAGTTAGCTTAATGCTTAGTATTTGGAAAATCAGTCTGTTAGAAAGGATGTAATTACAGAGCATTGAGAAATACATCATAAAATCAAATAAAATCAACTTGGCTTCATAACAGGGAAGAGTGTATGTGTGCGTCTCTCTCTGTGCATCTCCCTCTGTTGATGTGTGTCACACCATCTTGTGTATGTATGTTTCTATGTCTGTGAGTTTTTTTCTCTCTTTCTATCTGTGTGTTTCTGACTGCATCTCTCTCTCTGTCAGTGTCACATTGTCTTGTGTATGTGTGTCTCTGTTTGCGTGTCCATGTGTGTGCCTCTCTTTGTGTACCTGTGTGCCTTTGTCTGCGTTTCTGTCTGTCTGTCTCTGTTGCTGATTTCAGGCAGTGAAGTAATCACTGTTTGACTCAGAGATAATTCTCTGTGAAAATTAGTGGATGGGCTTGGAGTCATAGACTAATAGAGATATACAGCATGGAAAAAGACCCTTTGGTCCAACTCGTCCATGCTGACCAGATATCCCAACCTAATCTAGTCCCATTTGCCAGCACTTGGTCCATATCCCTACAAGCCCTTCCTATTCATGTACCAAATCAGATGCCTTTTAAATGCCGTAATTGTGTCAGACTTCACTACTTTCTTTGGCAGCTCATTCTATATACATACAACTCTCTGTGTGAAAATGTTGTCCTTTAGGCCCCTTTGAAATCTTTCCCCTCTCATCCTGAACCTATGCCCTCTAGTTCTGGACTCCCCCACCCCAGGGAAAAAACCTTGTTTATTCACCCTGTCTGTGCCCTTCATGATTTTATAAACCTCTATAAGGTCACCCCTTAGTCTCTGATGCTCCAGGGAAAACAGCCCCAGCTTCTCCCTAGAGCTCAAGTTCTCCAGACTGGATGGTATTGGGAACCTATGGATTATCCGGCAGAGGAGGAGGGATGGTGATGAAAATCTGGAGCAGAGCAGTGGTGGATAAGAGGAAAAGGAAGGGGAGGGGAAGGAATAAGGGGACTAGGGGTGTATAAGAGGGCAATGGAGAAGGAATGGGCAAAGTAAAAAAAAGACATTTAGAAGAAGGGAGGGCAGAGCTGAGAAACATTAGCCCGAGCATGAAGTACATAAAAATTCCATTCAGCACATTTAATCAGAAAAAGGCAGTGAGTCTCACAAAGAGACCGTGCAGACTCCAGTAAAGCCCAGGATCTCATCCCATTAACTAAAATGTCAGCGTGATGGGGTCCTGGCCTGATGTTCAAACCATTCAAAGCCCAGCCCTTCTGGCTGATGATATCATCTGAGCACTCAAACGGATTAAATCACCTTGTCCTCTCTCTCCATGACTCCGTGCTTTCCATATCCACTTACCCACAGCAGCCAGCGCGCAGACTGGGAAACAGAGTTGAGAGCATTGAGCGGGCACCTTCTTACTGCGTTCAGATCAAAACATCATGGTGAAATTTTACAAAAACACACAGGAGACCAGCAAGCTGATCCTGACTGCAATAATTGGAGGGAAAGCAGCAAACGTCTTGACAGAATTGCACAAGATCAGCAAGCTCTGTCTGTCAGCGTCTGAAAGGACATGAGAAACAAAAGGTTCCATTTAACTAGGTCTGCACACAAACCCACAACATTCCAGCCTGAGTTAGTGGTGGAGACAGAGACTCTGAACTCTTTCTGGATCAGCACTTTAAATACAGTAAACTGAAGGGCTATGGGCTGTGTGCAGGAAGATGGGATTAGAAAGGACAGCTGAGTGTCTATAGGGTTGGCATGGACAAGATGGACCGAATGACGCCCTTTGGAGCTGTATTATTTCTGCGGTTTACAGCTGGTGAAGTTACTGACGAAATGCTGTTGCTGTTGTAAGGCAGCGACCGAGTTGTACACAGCAAGATCCCACAAATGATGATGGGCTAGTGACCAGATAATCTGTTTTAGGGCAAATCACTAACTGAGTCACAGCTTTGTGGATGATCTCCAGGCAGAGCTTTGTATCCCAGTGAGGAGCCCGTAGACGTTGGCACCTCACCTCCCACCTCCTAGGGCCCTTCCAGCACTGCAGGGACCTTCCCAGTCCTCAGTGACCTTCCCCTTTGCAATCTGAGACAAAAGTTTCCCATTGGGATTTATTCAAAAGATGCACATCAAATGAATTCTGATCGGATGATCTGCTCTTTCTATTGGCGTCACGGATCTTGCGAAATGTCCTTCACATCAGAAGTGATCAACCTGCCAGAGAAATTCCAATTTTGGTGCTGTCCCAGACCTGGGAGTGTTTGATGGGGATGGTGTAGAGGGGGCTTTACTCAGTTTCCAGCTCTGTGCTGTCCCTGTCCTGGGAGTGTTTGATGGGGATGGTGTAGAGGGGGCTTTACTCAGTTTCCAGCTCTGTGTAGTCCCTGTCCTGGGAGTGTTTGATGGGGATGGTGTAGAGGGGTCTTTACTCTGTATATAACCCCATGCTGTCCCTGTCCTGGGAGTGTTTGATGGGGATGGTGTAGAGGGGGCTTTACCACTATCTAACCCCGTGCTGTCCCAGACCTGGGAGTGTTTGATGAAATAGCAGGGCTCTTCAGCTCATGTTCCTGACCTTGGTGATCAGAGAGGAGGATTTTATATCAAACTGGCTTTACTCTGTATCTAACCCCATGCTGTCCCTGTCCTGGGAGTCTTTGATGGGGATGGTGTAGAGGGAGCTTTACCAGTATCTAACCCCGTGCTGTCCCTATCCTGGGAGTGTTTGATGAAATAGCAGGGCTCTTCAGCTCATGTTCCTGACCTTGGTGATCAGAGAGGAGGATTTTATATCAAACTGGGGGTTCAGTCCAGCCACACTTCGGAAACAGAGCGTTAGTGAGGTGCAGCATTCTGAATGAATCCAATCTCCTCCCTAATCTGGCAAAGAAGCTGGTCGTGATTTCCTGAAGGTCTCAGTTCTCTGGCGGGAAGTGTTTTTCTGACCTGCAGGTTAATGATACCACTCTGCACAGTTCTCGTTCAATCTGTATTAGACTGATTCAACACAAAGGACCCTGACAATTCTTTCTCTCTCTTATCTGAGCTATGTGAAAGAAACTCATTAACCAGAAGGGTTCAATAACCGTGAGTCAGGGACAGGCAGCTTCATAGTATCGTATGGAAAATAAGCACACACTCAGGCTGCTCTCGCACACTCACACCTGCTTACACACCATCTACACACACTGCTTACGCAATCATGTTCACTCCTGCTCACTCTGTCACATGCACTGTACACACACAGACGTGCTCCTGTGCATAAATGCACAATTGTACACACGTGCGCCTGGAGGCACACACACCCCCTCATGCTCACACCCACCTTCACATCCAGACAACCAGCAGGTGGGGTGACCCCATGCACACACTCGTTTGTACACACACATGAGGTTTATAAAATCATGAGGGGCATGGATAGGGTAAATAGACAAAGTCTTTTCCCTGGGATGGGGGAGTTCAGAACTAGGGAGCATAGGTTTAGGGTGAGAGGGGAAAGACATAAAAAGGAACTAAGGGACAACTTTTTCATGGGACATGTATGGAATAAGCTGCCAGAGGAAGTGGTGGAGGCTGGTACAATTAAAAGGCAACTGGATGGGTATATGAATAGGAAGGGTTTAGAGGGATGGGGGTAAATGCTGTCAAATGGGACTAGATTAATTTAGGATATTTGGTCAACATGGATGAATTGGACTGAAGGGTCTATTTCCGTGCTGTACATATCTATAACTCCACGACTGTATGAACATACACTCCAGAGAAACGACGAATACATCCCCTCCTTCCACAAAACCCTGTACTAAGGAAGACCGTGTCAATCTTCAGATGTGACTCCAGACCCACAGCAATGTGGTTGCCTCTTAACTGCCCTCTGGGAAATTAGAGATGGGCAATAGATGCTGGCTTGGCCACATCCCGTGAGTGAATAACACCAGCTCGCTCAGGAGGCCATTCTGCCTTACCCTCTCCCTAGTGATTTGAGGGATACTGGGGTTCATTTCCCACAGGCAGGACACTCCGTTTTGCATCAAGCCTAGGAGGCAGGTATTCAGACTGGCTTCAACGAGGGTCTTCCATAGAAACAGGAGCATGCTGTTCAGCCCCTCAAATTTGTTATGCTGTTAAATAAGATTGTTAAAAATCACACAACACCAGGTGATAGTCCAACAGGTTTATTTGAAAGTACTAGCTTTCGGAACGCTGCTCCTTCACCAGGTGTTCATCAGGAGCAGTGAACAGTGCCGTCACGTCGAATGATATCATGGTTTCACTCCTGTAAGATCGAGGTATGAATTTTCTTTTTCCCATTTCCCTCATGCTAACTGCCCAAAAGAGTGGAAGTTGTCTCAGGAGGGAGTTCAAGATAGGAGAATGCAGGAATCTTTTTAAAACCAATCAAGGCATTCGTCAGACCACAACTGGAATACTGTGAGCAGTTCTGGGTCCCTTATCTGAGGAAGGATACACTGGCATTGGAGACTATCCAGAGAAGGTTCACTCAGCTTATTCCAGCAATGGAGGCACTGTCTTCTGAGGACAGGTTGAGTAGGTTGGCCCTTACTCGCTGGAGGTTAGAAGGCTGGGAGGCAATCTTATTTAAATATATAGAGTTATTAGGAATCTTAATAAAGTAGGTAGGAAACGTTGTTTACTTTCATGAGAGAGACGAGGGGGAGGCTATGGCCTAGTGGTATTATCAATGGCCTGTAAATCCAGAGACACAGGTAATGTTCTGGGGACCTGGGTTTGAATCCTGCCGTAGCAGATGGTGGAGTGTGAATTCAATAAACATCTGGAATTAAGAATCTTCTGATGATCATGAATCCATTGTCGGAAAAGCCCAACTGGTTTACTTTCGGGAATGAAATCTGCCAGCCTTACCTGGTCAGACCTACATATGACTCCAGACCCACAGCAATGTGGTTGACTCTGAACTGCCCTCTGGGAAACTAGGGCTGAGCAATAAATACAGGCCTGGCCAGAGACACCCTCTTCTGTGAATAAAATTTTAAAAATCTCAGAGTAAGGGTTGAACTCCGAGATGAAGTATTTCATCACTCAGGGGGTAGTGAATCTGTGGAATTCTTTACCACCGAGGGCTTGAGAGGCTGGATTGTTAAGTATATTCAAGGTTGAGAGAGGATGATTAATCAAGGGTTCTGGAGAAAGGGCAGAAAAGTGGATTTGAGGCTTATCAGATCAGCCGAGATGGAGCAGACTAAATGGGCTGAATGGCCCTCTTCTGCTCTAACATCTTGTGGCCTAGCCTAACAGTTTGACAGTGCAATCACTGAGGTACAATGGAGGGAAAGGTAGGAGCATTTGGATCATCAAGAATTGCCTGAAAACTGGTTGAAGATGTTTGAGTCTTTCAGCAAGGCAGCATTTGGGGGGTCCTGGCAGAATTTTTCCATGAGTATGTGAGAATTGAGATACCTACAGGTAGGCATGACGCTGGACCCTACAGGCAGGGTTATGGGGGCACACCTCACAAACTGTGAACACATCCTGGCATCAACGTAATGTTCTGCACTCCCAACAAACAGAATTGTGTAACCACTTCCACAGACATCCACTCCCTCCACCACAGACACTCAGTAGCAGCAGTGTGTACTATCTGTACGATGCACTGCAGAAATTCACCAAAGATTCTCAGACAGCACCTTTCAAACCCACGACGACTTCCATCTATAAGGACAAGGGCAGCAGATACATGGGAGCACCACCTCCCCGCAAGTTCCCCTCCAAGCCACACACCATCCTGATTCGGAAATATATCGCTGTCCCTTCACTGTTGCTGGGTCAATATCCTGGAATTCCCTCCCTGAGGGCATTGTGGGTCGACCTACAGCACATGGACTGCAGCAGTTGAAGAAGACAGCTCACCCCACCTTCTCCAGGGGCAACTAGGGACGGATAATAAATAGTGACTCAGCCAGTGATGCCCATGAGAAATCAAAATAAATTTTAATGGGGAACCCAGGAATGTCAGGAACAGAGCAGTAATCTCCTGGAATTTAATTTCCTTCCCTGACAACTGATCTGATGTAGTTAGAGGTTGCTGTCTGATTGAGGGACGCTCAATGAATGGGTTGACATATCTCTGAAGCTGTTTTTATTACATGTCAATTGTTCTGACATGTTGAAGGCAATTTATCTTGAGTGCAGCATATTTTAAATTCCAGCTGTTGTGGGAGCACCTCCAGGACTCACCCAGTAACTATGCCTCTGACAAGATAGGGATTGCAAAAGTTTGGAATCAACTCCTCAGTCAGGTCTGACGCGATTGGGCACTTCACCCTAGCATCATAGGTTTGGGGCACACCTTCCATGGTCTCAATTACTAAAGGAGCCCAATAATAATTCTCATACGCCATCCCCCCCTCCCTCTCTCTCTCTCTCTCTCACCTCTGCCAATGCTCTCTGAGATCTCTGTGCTCCTCCGACTCTGTCCTGCTCTGCGTCTCCCTTACCCTCACACTCACATTATTTCAGATTTCCAACATCTGCAATTACTCGCTTGTAACTTTCACTACTTCTGGATGTCAGTCTCTCCAGGTTCCAATTTCTGCAATTCACTCCCTCAACCTCTCCAGCTCTCATTCTCCCTCCAATTCTGAGAGATCCCATCGATTGCCAGACTCAGAAACACCGAAAATAAATTAAGACCTGTGAATGAATATTCCATTTACAGACCATAAGACAAACGAAGAGGGGCTTAATATTGCAAGAGCCAAAAAAGAACTCCAATACAGTGACATCCAAGAAAGAAAATCTCAGTATTTCAATGAGTGGTTCAGTTGCAGAGATCTCTCTTAAAGGGAAAGTGGAAGACAGATTAAGTAGCTGGCTGGAGGATGTCACTGAGCGTTTGTAGATGAGTTACGGAGAATGTGAGAGGATGGCACAGGACAGACCAGAGTGACACACCATGACAGCAGATTCCCTGGAGGGAATGATTACAACCTGCAGCAGGAGACGTCTTGGTCAGATTTTAAGCAGACAACCAGATTTCAAAAGCCACTGAGCTTCCAGGTTTCTGAGGCGCACAGGACAGTGGGCAGACTCTCACTAAGGGGAGGGTCGGTGTGCAAAATGTCAAGCTGTTGAGTTCGCTCCGTCTGCACAGCACTAAAAGGTCTCGGGGTGTTCAGAAGAGAATAACAAGACAGGAATTGCCCATCACACATGTCAGATAGACAGGAGCGTGTCTTAAAGGATGAGAGCAGGGTGGAGAGAGGGAGTTCCAGAGCACAGAGCATAGTTACTAGTCATGATAATGGATGGATGGCAAGATATAGAGCAGGCCAGAGTCAGAGAAGCACTGAGATTCTGCACAGGGCTGGAGGAGGTTAGAAACCGGGACAGAGAGCAGCACACAAGGACAACTCAGGATTATTCGCAATGTGACTGGCATTTTCAGGTTAGGAGACTTAAACTCCAATCTGAAGGGGAAAGTGAGGGCTGCAGATGCTGGAGATCAGAGCTCTGCTCCTCGGATGCTGCCTGACCTGCTGTGCATTTCCAGCTCCACACTCTCGACTTTAAACTCCAATCTGTCTGCATAAGCAGATCCCAAAACCACATGATTTCACGCCAGCTCTGTCAGGCACACTGACACCACAGAATGATCCCAATTCTGACCTTTGACCTGTGCTGGATTGATTGACCCCAAAGTTGGAGAAGCCCTGGAGGACACTGCGATCGGTCTCCCAGCACACGTGTGTGTGTGTGTGTGTGTGTGTGTGTGTGTAAAACAGAGAAAGTGTCAGTAGTGAGCAGGGGCAGGATTAGTGAAGCATTCCGCAGTTTGACAGCAGCTGATATGGAGCAGGATCCATTGATCTTCTATCAGGGGACATCGGGCATCTTTGAGGGGCAAAGAGGGTTTGTATTTTTGTGTGTTGCCCCCTCGGTTGTTTTCTTCAGTTGGAGTGTTGCCTGCCCGACTGTTTGATTGGTGGAGTAAGCTCTCTGTGTTTCCGCCTCTCAGTTCAGTTCGATGGCGTCGACAAGAATTGGCCATCACCACCCAAGGAAGAGAAAGTCCGGCACCAGAACAGGCTTTCGGGATCCAACTTCAAATCTCTAAAACATCAAAGCCTGGAATTTAGTGGAGCGCTGGGGGAGAGAGTGGAGCCAAACCTGCCTCTCGGGAGTCAAACGTGAGTATTCGCTCATTCCATCATCGCCCATCAAACTCTCAAAGATTGCTTGGGCTGGTGTGGAGGGAGCTGGTCAGGCTGTAGCTTTGATAAGGTGTGTGTGTGTCTGTGTGTTTGTGCATGTGCGTGTGAGTGTGACTGTGTGTGTTTGTGTCTGTGTGACTATGTGTGTTTGTGCCTGTGTGACTGTATGTGTCTGTGACTGTGTGTGTTTGTGTCTGTGTCTGTGACTGTGTGTTTGTGCGTGTGGGTGTGAGTGTGACTGTGTGTCTGTGTCACTCTGTGTGTGTGTGCCTGTGTGTGTGACTGTGTGTTTGTGCATGTGCGTGTGGGTGTGACTGTGTGTCTGTATC